>NW_021834230.1:0-7500 GCF_006345805.1 Octopus sinensis
TGTCAAGCAGTGGTAGGGGTACAAAGAAAGACACAACGACATGCACACACAGGTGGGCACATAAGTGCATAACATGGTGGATAACTGGCTTGCCAGACCCCAGTTGAACCGTCCAACCCATGCCAGCATGGAAAGTAGATGCTAAATGAAGATGATGATGATATATATGTATATATATTTATTTATATATATATATATATATATATATATATATATGATGGGCTTCTTTCAGTTTCTGTCTATCAAATCCACTCACAAAGCTATGGTTGGCCTGAGGCTATAGTAGATGACACTTGCCCAAGGTGACATGCAGTGGGACTGAACCCAGAACCAGGTGGTTGGGAAGCAAGATTCTTACCACACAGCCATGCTTGTGCCTATATATATATATATCCAGTACCCCTGGACTGGCTCCCATGCCGGTGTCACGTAAAAAGCACCATCTGAATATGGTCGATGCCAGGTCCGCCTGACTGGTTCTTGTGCCAGTGGCACGTAAAAAGCACCCACTACACTCTCGGCGTGGTTGGCGTTAGGAAGGGCATCCAGCTGTAGAAACACTGCCAGACCCCAGTTGAACCGTCCAACCCATGCTAGCATGGAAAACGGACGTTAAACGATGATGATGATATTATATATATATATATATATATATATATATATATATATATATATATATAAAGTAGTGGCTTACTAGTGCAAATTACACACTTCTCTTTGTTATCTGTCCCCATTATCTTCTCACCTGTATATATATATATCAAACCTTGGGAGTGGCATTATGCTGGTAATGATAAACATGTTCTGGTTTGGTCATTTATTGTAGTTGTTGTTCAGTATTGTTTGTGATGTCATGCAGTGGAAGTAGAGAGGTGTGTCACTGAATAGATTGCAACACAAACGATAGCAATAAAGGACTGTACCAGTGTGTGTGTTTATAATTACTGGCATGATGCCCCTCCCAAGGTTCAATAGTATCTCTTTCAACACACGAATTCACACCAGTAATCTTGCAAAACCAAATACAGATATGAACTATATATATATATATATATATATATATATATATATATATAATGTATATCTTAAGCTGAAGTTGTCTGTCTGTGTGTGGCAGGTTTGGTAGCCTTCAACTAACACTATCTCCTCCGAGACCATGCGGCGCAAGTTGACCAAAATTCAGAGTATGATAGAAGAAGGCTTGCTCTTCATTCTGTAGAAGAAAAAATTCAAATCGGACCATGTTAACACCAAAGATTATTTAAATCAAAAAGGTGATTTTTTTTCTATGAAAATCCCTATTTTTTGATGATCTTTTTTTTTACTGCTGTGTCACCATTTTTCGGTGTATTTCAACAAGAAAAATGTTCACTTAAAGAGAACAACAAGCTACATAATGCAAAAGTTTTACTTTTCAAAAATTCCAATTCTAAAGGGTTGAAACAAACCCGAGCAACAAAATAAATATACATATATTATATATATATATATATATATACATATATATAATATTAATAAAAATATACATACACTCTCATTTTGAGTTCTATTTTTCCTGTTTACATCACCATACCTACACACACACACACACACAGGTAAGCACTCAGAACTCAAATACTAAAGATAGATTAGATTGCTATTTTAATGAAACTCGAAAAAAGAAAAGTTTCCAAACTGTGACTCAACGATTCACGTAAACCATTCATCAGCCGCGATGGGATGAGTCAAGACTAATCTCAGCCGACTGATGATTAATCGTGTGAAACTCTGAGTAATTTTTTGTGGAGAGTTTTGTGGCTTTAACAAAACTACAGAGATCGCTAACCACTAAACCTTTTTCTATTTTCTCTCCCTGTTTATTTCTGTGTTCCTTTCTGTTGAAGAGCGTAGGCTCGAAACGTAAAGGACTTTCTCACTTCCTGAGCATTAAACTAATACATCTGTTTGTTTTGTACACCACCCTTCTTCGTCTTTTGGTTTTTTTTTTTGTAAATTCTCACTATATATATGTGTGTGTATATATATATATATATATAATATATTATATATATGTTATATGTGTATATATATATATATATATATATGTATATATGTGTATATATATAATATGTATACATGTGTATATATATATATATATGGATATATATGTGTGTGTGGTATATATATATATATATATATATATATATATAATGTATGTATATATAAAAGCACCCACTACACTCTCGGAGTGGTTGGCGTTAGGAAACTCTGTAGAAACTCTGCCAGATCAAGATTGGAGCCTGGTGCAGCCATCTGGTTCGCCAGCCCTCAGTCAAATCATCGAACACATACTAGCATGGAAAGCGGACGTTAAATGGTGATGATGATATATATATATATATATGTTTACGGGTGCAGGAGTGGCTGTGTGCTAAGAAGCTTTACTTCCCAACCACATGGTTCCGGGTTCAGTCCCACTGCATGGCACTTTGGTCAAGTGTCTTCTACTATAGCCTCACACCAACCAAAGCCTTGTGAGTGGATTTGGTAGACGGAAACTGAAAGAAGCCTGTCATATGTTCGTGTGTGTGTGTGTGTGTCTGTGTTTGTCCCTTTCACCATCGCTTGACAACCGATGCTGGTTTGTTTACATCCCTGTAACTTAGCAGTTCAGCAAAAGACACTGATAGGATAAGTACTAGGCTTACAAAGAATGAGTTCTGGGGTTCATTTTGTTCGACTAAAGATGGTGTTCCAGCATGGCCACAGTCAAATGACTGAAACAAATAAAAGAGTATTTCACTTCTTCATTGAAGAGAACAGTAAAATATAATTAATTTAATTTAATCAAATTAATTTAATTATTCTCATCCGACGACAGGCACCCATGCCAACCCCCTTTGCTTGCGAAGACATGTTGGGGCAAGCGAAATCGAAATCGAAATCGAATTGAACCAGCCAGGACCCCTGGTCTGGTGGTACCTAAAAAGCACTATCCGACTCGTGGCACTATCCGACTGGCTTCCGTGCCGGTGGCACGTAAAATGCACCATTCCAACCATGGCCGTTGCCAGCCTCGCCTGGCTCCTGTGCCGGTGGCATGTAAAAAGCACCCACTACACTCACGGAGTGGTTGGCGTTAGGAAGGGCATCCAGCTGTAGAAACATTGCCAGATAAGACTGGAGCCTGGTGCAGCCTTCTGGCTTCCCAGATCCCCGGTCAAACCGTCCAACCCATGCTAGCATGGAGAACGGACGTTAAACGATGATGATGATTCTACCATGATTTTACATGTTTAAAAGCAGTTTCATTTTATTCCTTGTTGCTGACATAATGACACAACTAGAGATCAAATAACTCTACTAACCCACACCTAAATTAAGTTAAAAATCTTGTATCTTGTTACAGTTACTGGACTGTAGCCATGCTGGGACACTAGCTTGAAGGTAAGTCAACCAAATCGACCACTGGACTTCATTATTTCTTTTTGTATGTCTCCTACTTATTATATCGGTCTCCTTTTACCGGACCGCTAGTTTACAGGGCGTAAACAAACCATCACTGGTTGCAAGCAGTGCTGGAGGCATAAACACACACGTGTATATGTGTGTGTGTGTGTGGAGGTGCAATGGCCCAGTGGTTAGGGCAGCGGACTCGCAGTCGTAGGATCGCGGTTTCGATTCCCAGACTGGGCGTTGTGAGTGTTTATTGAGCGAAAACACCTAAAGCTCCACGGGGCTCTGGCAGGGGGTGGTAGCGATCCCTGCTGTACTCTTTCACCACTCTTTCTTCTGTTGGCCTGCTCGCTTAGCCAAGGGATGGTGTCATTTGAAGGCTAAAAGCAATGCGAAGCGCATTGTGACAAGCGATGTGTAGCAAAATCTGATAGCCTGGTCGGTGACAGTAATCACGGTGATATATATATATATATATATATATAAATATAATAAAAGGCTTCCAAATAAGGAAGCGTAGTGCTAGAAACACAAAAAGGGATAAATTCATGAAAGGAATGGAATTTAAAATTAACCTGGCCTGGCAAATATATTCTGTTTGTTTGCTAAAAATAGGTAGAAACCGTTCAGTCCGGGATATAGCTGAGATGGTAAATGTTTTCAATTTTCATTCCTTTCATGAATTTATCCCTTTTTGTGTTTCTAGCACTACGCTTCTTTATTTGGAGTGGCTGTGTGGTAAGTAGCTTGCTAACCAACCACATGGTTGCGGGTTCAGTCCCACTGCGTGGCATCTTGGGCAAGTGTCTTCTGCTATAGACCTGGGCCGACTAATGCCTTGTGAGTGGATTTGGTAGACGGAAACTGAAAGAAGCCTGTCGTATATATGTATATATATATATATATATATATATATATATATGTATGTGCGTGTGTGTTTGTGTGTCTGTGTTTGTCCCCCTAGCATTGCTTGACAACCGATGCTGGTGTGTTTACATCTCCATCACTTAGCGGTTCGGCAAAAGAGACTGATAGAATAAGTACTAGGCTTACAAAGAATAAGTCCCGGGGTCGATTTGCTCGACTAAAGGCGGTGCTCCAGCATGGCCGCAGTCAAGTGACTGAAACAAGTAAAAGAGAGTAAAAGAGTATATATATATCACCGTGATCACCGTGACCGACCAGGCTATCAGATTTTGCTACACATCGCTGGTCACAATGCGCTTCGCATTGTTTTAGCCTTCAAATGACGCCACCCCGCTGGCTGAGCGAGCCGGCCAACAGAAGAAAGAGTGAGAGAAAGTTGTGGCGAAAGGATACACCAGGGATTGCCACCCCCCACGCCCCTGCTGGAGCCTCGTGGAGCTTTAAGTGTTTTCACGCAATAAACACTCACAACGCCCGGTCTGGGAATTGAAACCGCGATCCTACGACCGCGATTCCGCTGCCCTAACCACTGGGCCATTGCACCTCCACACACACATACATGTGTGTGTTTATGCCTCCAGCACTGCTTGCAACCAGTGATGGTTTGTTTACGCCCTGTAAACTAGCGGTCCGGTAAAAGGCGACCGATATAATAAGTGGGAGACATACAAAAAGAAATAATGAAGTCCAGTGGTCGATTTGGTTGACTTACCTTCAAGCTAGTGTCCCAGTATGGCTACAGTCCAGTAACTGTAACAAGATACAAGATTTTTCACTTAATTTAGGTGTGGGTTAGTAGAGTTATTTGATCTCTAGTCGTGTCATTGCGTCAGCAACAATGAATAAAATGAAACTGTATTTTAACATTTTCAAACTTGGTTCATTATTATTATTATTATCATTATTATGGCGCAGGAGTGGCTGTGTGGTAAGTAGCTTGTTTACCAACCACATGGTTCCGGGTTCAGTCCTACTGCGTGGCACCTTGGCCAAATGTCTTCTACTATAGCCTCAGGCTGACCAAAGCCTTGTGAGTGGATTTGGTAGACGGAAACTGAAAGAGGCCCATCCTATATATGTATATGTATATATGTATATGTATGTGCGTGTGTGTTTGTGTGTCTGTGTTTGTCCCCCTAGCATTGCTTGACAACCGATGCTGGTGTGTTTACGTCCCCGTCACTTAGCGGTTCGGCAAAAGAGACCGATAGAATAAGTACTGGGCTTACAAAGAATAAGTCCCGGGGTCGATTTCCTCGACTAAAAGGCGGTGCTCCAGCATGGCCACAGTCAAATGACTGAAACAAGTAAAAGAGTAAAGAGTATAAGAAAAACGTGGAAATTTTACCTGTGAGTTTGTTATATTATAAGGTGGAGGTGCAATGGCCCAGTGGTTAGGGCAATGGACTCGCGGTCATAGGATCGTGGTTTCGATTCCCAGACCGGGCATTGTGAGTGTTTATTGAGCGAAAACACCTAAAAGCTCCACGAGGCTCCGGCAGGGATGGTGGTGATCCCTGCTGTACTCTTTTATCACAACTTTCTCTCACTCTTACTTCCTGTTTCTGTTGTACCTGTATTTCAAAGGGCCGGCCTTGTCACTCTCTGTGTCACGCTGAATATCCCCCGAGAACTACGTTAAGGGTGCACGTGTCTGTGGAGTGCTCAGCCACTTACACGTTAATTTCACAAGCAGGCTGCTCCGTTGATTCGGATCAACCGGAACGCTCGTCGTCGTAACCGACGGAGTGCTTCCCCTATATTATAAGGCACAAAAAGAAAATGACTCTTTCCAGACACAATACAAAAAAGTATGTTCTAGAAACATGGAGATGTAGTGAAAGATACAGAAATAAATTTTGTTTTATTCTCAGACAAGTGACAAGGCTAACAAAAACGTGTGAACAAGATAAATTATCCATACCTGGCAGAAAAACACGTTTTGTCCTGTGCTGGACATAATTTTTGTGGTTAATAAAGAAATTATTATCGTTAATGTCACTTCGACAAGTTTGCTGCTAGTAACCAAGTAATGCCTTATTGATTTGAGATCACGACTTTTGCCCTCTTCCCCCACCACCCCCTCTCTGTCTGTGTTTCATATGTTATTCTGTAGTGTTTGCCACCAGAGTGACTCATCTCTTTAATCTACCTGTGTATGTCTTTATGTATAAATGTACTTTCATGGGTGAAAGAAATGAATCAGGAATATATATAAGGCGCAGGAGTGGCTGTGTGGTAAGTAGCTTGCTAACCAACCACAAGGTTCCGGGTTCAGTCCCACTGCGTGGCATCTTGGGCAAGTGTCTTCTGCTATAGCCCCAGGCCGACCAATGCCTTGTGAGTGGATTTGGTAGATGGAAACTGAAAGAAGCCCGTCGTATATATGTATATATATATATATATATATATGTGTGTGTGTGTTTGTGTATCTGTGTTTGTCCCCCTAGCATTGCTTGTCAACCGATGCTGGTGTGTTTACGTCCCCGTAACTTAGCGGTTCGGCAAAAGTGACCGATAGAATAAGTACTAGGCTTACAGAGAATAAGTCCCGGGATCGATTTGCTTGACTAAAGGCGGTGCTCCAGCATGGCCGCAGTCAAATGACTGAAACAAGTAAAAGAGTAAAAAGTAAAGAGTATACATACATATATATATATATATATATATATATATATATATATATATATATATATATATTATATATATATATATATATATCTATATATATATATGTGTGTGTGTGTGTGTGTGTGTATGTACATATATATATATATATATATATATATACACATATACACACACACAAATGTGGGAAATTCAGTATGTGGGTGTGGTTGTTTGCGGAGTTATTAGCTAACTCCTACATCGTTTTATCGATTTTGATAAAACTTGACATGTAAGCAGAACTCATGTCAGAAAAACCTCATGGCATACTCAGATTGTTGGGGAAAATAAATCGATGATAAGGCCCCTGGAAGTGATCCTTATATTTTATTTTAACAGCCAGGGGAAATAACCCATTTATTTTCCTTTATTATATGGTACAAATCAAATTGAGTATGCTTATTTCTTAGAACTGTTAGTGTTATTTTCGCAATTTATCCAGTACAACCCTTAAACAAACAAACAGTGTTT
>NW_021834230.1:12500-60000 GCF_006345805.1 Octopus sinensis
TGTATGTATATATATATGTGCCTTTACACACACACACATACATAATTCTTTCCCAAATAAATTGCACTTCATATTTGAGCTCTGATGAAGCTATAAGGTGTTATTCAGGAACTCAACTATCAGTCCAGAGCATCTAATAGCAGAAACAGCTGTAAGCCATTGAAGTTCATAAGACAATAATTTATTCCTTTGTCATCTTTCTGTCTTATTACCGCTCTATACTCAGCCAATACTTTGTTCTGAAACATTTGTGTATTGAGTTCTACATCAGGATACTGGACACACAATGCCTAAGCAATATATATACAAAAAAAAAGGAGCACTTTGTCAGTTATGATGATGGGGCTCCCAGCTGATATGATCAACGGAACAGCTCGCTTGTGAAATTAACATGCAAGTGGCTGAGTACTCCACAGACAAGCGAACCCTTAATGTAGTTCCCAGGGAGATTCAGCATGACACAAGTGTGTGGCAAGGCTGGCTTGTCGAAGGGGCCAGAGAACAGAAGAAAGAAGACATGCACCCAACACCAGAGCTGAAGACACCTCCGAAGCGGGGTGGCCCCGCAATGTCAAAACAGTAGAGGAGTAGGGGCCAAAACCGGATGTGATTCCTCCTGATGATGTCTTGAGCTAACTGGATCCTATAAAGGAGCTGTTGTGGGAGCAGACCACGAAACACGGTTGAAATCCCCAAGTACAATTCACTTTTGCCAGCTGAGTGGACTGGAGCAACGTGAAATAAAGGGCCTTGCTCAGGGACACAGAACCCGGTCTGGGAACCGAACTCACTAACTTCTGACTGTGAGACCGATGTTCTCACCACTGAGCCAAGCACTTTCACTTGTATTAACACATTCAGTAATCACAGTTATTTTAGTTGTATGCCATTGTTCTTGTTGTTGTTGTCTTTTGTAGTTTGCTCTGCTTTTGTGACCTTGGTCTTTTTAAATTAGAATAATAAATGAACGAATTAACGACCCAGACATCGTCAAAGAAATAACGAGACAATAATTAATTAATTTGGTTTTTCTTTTAAACTTAACGAATTTCGCTTTTGTTGGTATTTCTAAACGAGTGATTTGCATTGTCATCACAATGTCTGGCCAGCAGACAAACGATGACGAACTCTGTGATATTGGAAGTAATACCTCTTGCTTTGTTTCAGTCCATTTGACATTGCAGGCCATGCTGGAGCACTGCCTTCCTGGGTTTCAGAGGTTTTTCTCTCTAAATTATATACACATATTTAAATGGCGGTGCCCCAGCATGGCCACGGCTCGTGAGCTGAAACTAGATGAAATGAAAATAAATAAAAAATATTATATATTGTGAAATTTGATTTAAAATTGTTAAATTGAATTTTTCCCTGTAAGTTTTGGAATTATATTCCCTACTATTATATATATATATATATATGACAGGCTTCTTTCGGTTTCTGTTTACCAAATCCACTTACAAGGGTTTGGTCGGCCTGAGGCTATAGTAGAAGATACTTGCCCAAGGTGGAACTGAACCAGAAACCACGGTTTCTGAAGGTGGCAAGCTGACAGAGATGTTAGCACAACGTGTGAAATGCTTAGCGGTATTTCGTCTGCCATTACGTTCTGAGTTCAAATTCCACCGAGGTCGACTTTGCCTTTCATCCTTTCGGGGTCGATTAAATAAGTACCAGTTACGCATTGGGGTCAATGCAATCGACTTAATCCCTTTGTCTCTCCTTGCTTGTCCCCTCTATGTTTAGCCCCTTGTGGACAATAAAGAAATAACACACCGCATGGTTGCAAAACGAACTCGCTAACCCCACAGCCAATCCTACATTCATAAATTGCATCATCTTAACTTCTGTCATGGCTATGCAAGTCATGTTATAGCAAAATACTTGGTCAAGGACATTGAATTTTCAACCCATGAGAAATGCCATGGATGAATTACTTTCATTGCAAAGCTATGGATTTTAAATAACAGCATTTAAAGTCACATTGATGTTTGCTGTTGTTTGTTGTCGACTTGTTGTACTAAATAAATTGACTGACGTAAACTGCGTCAGATTTGCTGTCAACATTGTTGTCAGTGGCCGTCGATGTCATTGTTTATTCACTTAAGCGGACTGCAACGTCAAATTCCCGTACGACAAGTTTACGGTGTTTGCATGTCGGAAATCAAATCAATTCAAATCAGATATCAGAAAGCAGAACCAAAATCGAAGTCGATCAACATCAATGGAAATTGTAGCTGTGATACCAGTGCCAGTGACAAGTAAGCGAACCATCCGATCGTGGCCGTTGCCAGTGCCTCCCCGACTGGCCTCCGTGCCGGTGGCACGTAAAAAGCACCATCCGTGTGTGGCTGTTGCCAGCCTTGCCTGGCCCCCGTGCCAGTGGCACATAAAAAGCACCATCCAATCATGGCCGTTTGCCAGCCCCGTCTGGCACCTGTGTCGGTGGCACGTAAAAAAAAAACACCCACTACACTCACGGAGTGGTTGGCGTTAGGAAGGGCATCCAGGCATAGAAACATTGCCAGATCAGACTGGGCCTGGTGCAGCCTTCTGGCTTCCCAGACCCCAGTTGAACCGTCTAACCCATGCTAGCATGGAAAGCGGACGCTAAACGATGATGATGATGATGATGAATGAAATGTTGTCCTTTTAACCAGAGTATGTCAAGTGCTTGCACGTATATGTCGTCACCATCATTCCAACTCAACAGCATTCAAACCAACACGCAAAGCTCTTGGCCACTGAGTCACTCAGCTCTCCTAAATATCAATAGAAATTCATATATATATATATACACACATATACATATACATATATATATATATATATATATATAGGCGCAGGAATGGCTGTGTGGCAAGTAGCTTGCTTACCAACCACATGGTTCCAGGTTCAGTCCCACTGCGTGGCACCTTGGACCAAGTATCTTCTACTATAGCCTCAGGCCATAGTTTGATGAGAGGAGGACTGAGGACTTGATGGGGATGCTGGGGTTGGAGGAATCGGTGGAGTGGTTGGCAAGGGTCAGCTTTGGCAGGGTTTCTATTACTAGAAGCCCTTCCTAATACCATCCACTCTGTAGAGTAGCCTGGGTGCTTTTCATATGGCACCAGCACTAGAAGGGTTGCCAAGTTACTTGCAAGACAGAAAGGGCAATAAAGAAACTTTTGCTACCCAGTGGCAGGGGATGCTTCACCCAGCTTGCAAGGATTATGTCTTGAGTATATGTCGCAATGACACCCGATTCTTAGTCCCTTCTCCCCCCACCCCAATAATAAACACACCTACTAGTTCTACTATACTTTTATTATTATTACTTAACTAATAGGCACAGGAGTGGCTGTGTGGTAAGTAACTTGCTTACCAACCACATGGTTCCGGGTTCAGTCCCACTGTGTGGCACCTTGGGCAAGTGTCTTCTACTATAGCCTCTGGCTGACCAAAGCCTTGTGAGTGGATTTGGTAAACGGAAACTGAAAGAAGCCCGTTGTATATATGTATGTATATATGTGTGTGTGTGCGTGTAATTTTGTGTGTCTGTTTGTCCCCCTAGCATTGCTTGACAACAGATGCTGGTGTGTTTACATCCCCGTCGCTTAGCAGTTCGGCAAAAGAGACCGATAGAATAAGTACTGGGCTTACAAAGAATAAGTTCCGGGGTCGATTTGCTCGACTAAAGGCGGTGCTCCAGCATGGCCGTAGTCAAATGACTGAAACAAGTAAAAGAGTAAAAGAGTAAAGAATAAATTAATCAGTTAACTTACACTATTTACATTTGACGGATATTTGTCCTCATCTTGTTTGTTGTTAACACAACGTTTCAGCTGATATACCCTCCAGCCTTCATCAGGTGTCTTGGGGAAATTTCGAACCTGGGTTCTCATTCCTAAGGTATTTTTTCGATGTTATTATTATTATTGTTATTATTGAGGTCACTGCCTGGAATCAAACTTGGAATCTTGGGGTTAGTAGCTCGCATTAATAACCACTACGCCATATGCCTGTGGACATATGGTGTAATTTCCCCGAGACACCTGATGAAGGCTGGAGGGTATATCAGCCGAAACGTTGTGTTAACAACAAACAAGATGAGGACAAATATCTGTCAAATGTAAACAATGTAAATAAGGTACAAAATTCCTCATCTCTTAAATAATAATAATAATAATGAAATTATTGTTTACAGTGCTCAGGTGCACCACAACTTGTCAAAAGTGCATATAAAGCATATGCAGTAACGTACAAATGTCTGGGAAGTGAACAGTGTATGAGTCAGATACATGCTTGTGTGTGTATGGAGGGGAGAAAATCAGGTGTAGTGTTGGCGAATCTCAGAAAGCATGGAAGTTTTGAAGGAAGCAGTGCTCCGACAATTAACAACTGATGCCGGCAGTTTGTTCCACGCTTCAGCAACTCTCAGCGTGAAAAAATGTTTCCTAAAGTCATGGGAGCTGTGCTGTTTTCTGACTTTGTAAATATGTCCACGGGTGTTAGATGGGTGGAGTTTGAAAAGGTGCTCAGAGTTATTGTTTGTAAGGTGGTTGATAATTTTATGGGTGTCTGCCAAGTCAGTTGCCAATATAGAACTGTGTCAGTTAACTTATTAACCCTGTCACACCGTGTTCCTTGTATAGTGGGAATAGTATAAACGAAATCTCTACCAGATTCCCATTAAAAGTGAAAATAGGCGCAGGAGTGGCTGTGTGGTAAGTAGCTTGCTAACCAACCACATGGTTCTGGGTTCAGTCCCACTGCGTGGCATCTTGGGCAAGTGTCTTCTGCTATAGCCCCGGGCCGACCAATGCCTTGTGAGTGGATTTGGTAGACGGAAACTGAAAGAAGCCTGTCGTATATATGTATATATATATATATATGTATGTATGTGTGTATATGTTTGTGTGTCTGTGTTTGTCCCCCTAGCATTGCTTGACAACTGATGCTGGTGTGTTTACGTCCCCGTCACTTAGCGGTTCGGCAAAAGAGACCGATTGAATAAGTACTTTGCTTACAAAAGAATAAGTCCTGGGGTCAATTTGCTCGACTAAAGGCGGTGCTCCAGCATGGCCGCAGTCAAATGACTGAAACAAGTAAAAGAGAGTATACTAAAATTAGACAACTGATCCACATTTTAGTTTTGTAATTGTGTTTCTGATTCATTATTAATGGTGTTTCCCATAGATGTCCTTTATCTTTTTTGAGCTGTTGGTATACTTCAGGTACCCCTTAATCAGGGTTCCACTAGATCAGGGTACTTTACCGTCGGGGTACTACTCAGTCAGGGTACTATTGGATCAGGGTACTGTTTGATAAGATTACTACTAACTTGGGGTACTTTTCGATAAGAGTACTACTAACTTGGGGTACTTTTCAGTCAGGGTACTGTTTGATAAGAGTACTACTAACTTGGGGTACTTTTCAGTCAGGGTACTGTTTGATAAGAGTACTACTAACTTGGGGTACTTTTCAGTCAGGGTACTGTTTGATAAGAGTACTACTAACTTGGGGTACTTTTCAGTCAGGGTACTGTTTGATAAGAGTACTACTAACTTGGGGTACTTTTCAGTCAGGGTACTATTTGATAAGAGTACTACTAACTTGGGGTACTTTTCAGTCAGGGTACTATTGATAAGAGTACTACTAACTTGGGGTACTTTTCAATCAGGGTACTGTTGATAAGAGTACTACTAACTTGGGGTACTTTTCATCAGGGTACTACTTGATAAGAGTACTACTAACTTGGGGTACTTTTCAGTCAGGGTACTGTTTGATAAGAGTACTACTAACTTGGGGTACTTTTCAGTCAGGGTACTGTTTGATAAGAGTACTACTAACTTGGGGTACTTTTCAGTCAGGGTACTATTTGATAAGAGTACTACTAACTTGGGGTACTTTTCATTCAGGGTACTGTTTGATAAGAGTACTACTAACTTGGGGTACTTTTCAATCAGGGTACTACTTGATAAGAGTACTACTAACTTGGGGTACTTTTCAGTCAGGGTACTGTTTGATAAGAGTACTACTAACTTGGGGTACTTTTCAGTCAGGGTACTGTTTGATAAGAGTACTACTAACTTGGGGTACTTTTCAGTCTGGGTACTGTTTGATAAGAGTACTACTAACTTGGGGTACTTTTCAGTCAGGGTACTGTTTGATAAGAGTACTACTAACTTGGGGTACTTTTCAATCAGGGTACTACTTGATAAGAGTACTACTAACTTGGGGTACTTTTCAGTCAGGGTACTGTTTGATAAGAGTACAACTAACTTGGGGTGCTATTCAGTCAGGGTACTATTGGGTCAGGATATTGCTGGATAAGAGTACTTCTCAATCAGGGTACGATTTATCGAAATAGTTTCTGACTAGAGTCATCTGACGGCTAAACACTGGACAAGGTCAAGAGTGACATCAGGCTTTTTTTTTTGCTATTCAATTTTTTTGTGAAACTTATCTATTGTCATGCAGTGATTCAACTAGCCATGGTTGACACCATTCTGTGTCTATGGAGTCTGGTTCCATTACAATTGACCAATTGTTCCAATGAGAAAAAAGCAGCAAAACTATTCAAACAGATTCGTTTTTTTCACAAATCGAATCTTGAAAGAAAGTCTTTCTCTTTTCTGCTTTTATACATTTCCTGTTTTTCTAGTTTTGTTGTCGTTGTTGTTGTCATTCCTGCTGCTGCTACTGCTACTCCTGCTACTACTGCTACTGTTGTTCCATTTCTTCTCATTCTTCACCTTCACCTTCTTGTTCTTTCTCTTTACCTTCTACTATTTCCTCCTCTTTTTCTTTCTTTTTCTTCCGTCCTCCTCCTTCTCTTCCTTCCTTCCTTCTTCTCCTCCTCCTCCTCCTCCTCCTCTTCCACTACCACGACCACCACCATTGCTACCACACCATCATCATCGCCACCGCTTGCTAACGAACCACATGGTTCCGGGTTCAGTCCCACTGCGTGGCACCTTGGGCAACTGTCTTCTACTATAGTATAGCCTTGGGCCGACCAAAGCCTTGTGAGTGGATTTGGTAGACGGAAACTGTAAGAAGCCTGTCGTATATATGTATATATATATATATATATATATATAATAAATGTAACAGACAACAAAAAAAAATACGGACAGATAGATGATACAAAGACAGACAGGAAAGAAACAAGGATCATTCTGTTTCATTCCAATTCCATTTTCTGGATTTATATATATATGTGTATATTTTTATAGTTTTATTTGTCTCATTCATCTGACTTGAATTGATAAAAGGTGGGTTTTTTTTTCTAATTTATATATATATTTCTTTACTGCCCACAAGGAGCTAAACATAGAGGGGACAAACAAAGACAGACAAAGGTATTAAGTCGATTACATTGACCCCGGTGCATAACTGGTACTTAATTTATCGACCCCGAAAGGATGAAAGGCAAAGTCGACCTCGATGGAATTTGAACTCAGAATGTAACGGCAAACGAAATACCACAAGGCATTTCGCCTGGCGTGCTTACGTTTCTGTCAACTTGCTGCCTTTGCTTACAGCACCTAGGTTTCCCAGGCGGTCACCCATCTAAGTACTAACTAGGCCCAATGTTGCTTAACTTCGGTGATCGGACGAGAACCAGTGCTTTCAACGTGATATGGCCGTAATTTCTAATTGATATATATATGTATAGGCACAGGAGTGGCTGTGTGGAAAGTAGCTTGTTTACCAACCACATGGTTCCGGGTTCAGTCCCACTGCGTGACACTATAGCCTTGGGCCGACCAAAGCCTTGTGAGTGGATTTGGTAGACGGAAACTGAAAGAAGCCTGTCGTATATATGTATATATATATATATATATGTGTGCGTGTGTGTTTGTGTGTCTGTGTTTGTCCCCCTAGCATTGCTTGACAACCGATGCTGGTGTGTTTATGTCCCCGTCTCTTAGCGGTTCAGCAAAAGAGACTGATAGAATAAGTACTGGGCTTACAAAGAATAAGTCCCGGGATCGAGTTGCTCGATTAAAGGCGTTGCTCCAGCATGGCCGCAGTCAGATGACTGAAACAAGTAAAAGAATAAAGAGATATATATATTATACTTTGTGAAATTTGATTTAGTATTTCTATATTGAATTTTTCCCTGTAAGTTTGGAATAATATTCCCTCATATTATTATTATTATTATTATTATTATTATTATTATTATTATATTATTATTATTATTATTATACATACATATCTATTTCTCAATCTATTTACCAATTCTTTTTCTTTTGTCTCGTTGCAGATGAGACCATTCCGGTCATGTCAGAATCAATGTTGTTGCTGTGTCGTTGCCATCCTGTTGCCGCTAGGGAGCGTGATACTGACCGGTATCGGGGTGTGCGTGATCCTGAAATACGTCATGATTCGCACGGATTTACTACTTCCGGAGCTACAGAACCATGATGGTCAAAAGATCGTTGGCATCATTCTCACCTCGGTCGGGGTGTTGGGCATAATTATCAGTGCCATAGTGGCAATACTATACTTCACGGTGTGTCATGAAAGTCGGAGTGGACAGCCCGCCGTTGCACAGAAAATATGCAAGAATGGCATTGAAGAAAATTCAAATTCCCCTGCCACACCAAAAATGCAGGCCAATGGCCATCTCACGCCGAAATCCCCTGCCAAGAGGCAACCCTCCACCCCTAAATCTCTATTTAGTAGCGAGAGAATGGACTCTGCCAAACCCATTTCGACTATTGGAGTTCCCCCGACTTCGACGCCAAGGAGAACGCGGGGCGGCAAGAACGGCCGTCCACTTTCTTCGAATTTGGACATTGTCGAAGAAGTGGACGGTGACGTTCCGGTGCCGATGTTGCAACTCAATGGCAGAGATCTCAATCTGTCGAACAGCTGTAAACGTACCGACACCGTTTTCCATAATGGACAGAACGGCATTGTACCGAGACCGATTCTGAAATCTTCTTCCACCACCACCACCACCACCACCAACACCAACACCACCACCACCAACATCATCACTGCTACTACAACTACTACTACTACTAACACTGTTCTAACTAGCAACAACATCGCATCCACCAATTCTATAGCGGCTGCTCCTGCTGCTGCTACTGCTACTTCTAATACTAAATCTGTTTCAAGGTCCTTATTTTCAACGGGAAACATTCCGGACTCGTCCACTGACAACAATCACAACAACAACAACAACAACAACAACAACAACAACAACAATACAACTACTGCCCGAACATCTACATCAAGCAGTTCCCATACTTCATCTGTACATTCAAAGCCCTACCACGATAGCACCAACACCACCACCACCACCACCGCCGCCGCCGCCGCCGCCGCCGCCGCCACCATTACAGACCTTGACCACTCGAATTGTGATTCAGACCAAGATACACAAACACAGGACTCAGATTGCGAAATAACATCAAGTAGACTATGATACCCGTGTATGTCTCAGGTGTGTGTGTGTGTCTGTGTGTGCGTGTGCCAAATTCTGACATCCTGATTGGTTTTCTTCCTCAATATGCAATGCCAAGATATTTGGTTATCAATGTTGTTGTTATTATTATTTTTATCTTTATTATTATTATTATTACTATTGTTGTTGTTGTTGTTTAATGCGGTAAGCTAACAGCATAATTTGCATGCCAGGTGGAAATGCTTAGCAGTATTTCGTCTGCCGTTACGTTCTGAGTTCAAATTCCACCTAGGTCAACTTTGCCTATCATTCTTTCGGGGTCGATAAATTAAATACCAGTTACATACTGGGGTCGATGTAATCGACTTAATCCGTTTGTCTGTCCTTGTTTGTCCCCTTTATGTTTAGCCCCTTGTGAGTAGTAGAGAAATAGATATTTCATCTGCCGCTATGTTCTGAGTTCAAATTCCGCTGAGGTCGACTTTGCCTTTCATCCTTTCGGGGTCGATTAAATAAGTACCAGTTTTGCACTGGGGTTGATATAATCGACTTAATCCATTTGTCTGTCCTTGTTTGTCCCCTCTGTGTTTAGCCCCTTGTGGGTAGTAAAGAAACAAGTATTTCGTCTGTCTTCATGTTCTGAGTTCAAATTGTGCCAAGGTTGACTTTGCCTTTTGTCCTTTCGGAATTGGTAAATTGAGTACCAGTTGAGTACTGGGGTCGATGTGGTTGACTGTCCCCCTCTCCACAAAATCCAGGCCTCATGCCTATATTAGAAATTATTATTATTATTATTATTTTTATTATTAGGCATAAGCATGTGATAAACATCCTTTTATCCTTTCGGGGTTGATAAAATAAGTACCAGTGATACACTGGGGTCGATGTAATCGACTCATCCCCCTCCCCTCAAAACTGCTGCCCTTGTGACAAAATTTGAAACCATTATTATTATTATTATTATTATTATTATTATTCTTAGTTGAAATGCCCTTGAAGTCAACTTTGCATTTTATCTTTTAAGGGTCAATAAAATAAGTACCTGTTAAAAACTGGGGTCAATGTGAGTGACTGGTCCCCTCCCCCAAATTGCAGGCCTTGTGCTCAAAGTAGAAAGGATTATTATTATTATTATTATTATTATTATTATTATTATTATTATTATTATTATTATCGCAGTCTGCCAATAAGTTCTCATTTCAAATTCCTTCAGTGTTGATGAAAAAAATTTATTTTTCAGTCCTGACTTGGAGGTGGGGGGGCAAGGCAGGGTTTGACTATTCTTTTTACTCTTCTCATCAATAAAGTTGCTTTAATATTTAAATATAGTTTCAGGTGTTGAACTGGCAGACTCATTAGCATATTGGACAAAATGCTTAGTGGTGTTTCTTCCGCTTTTTTCCGCATTCTGAATTCGGATAGCGTTGAGGTCGATTCTACCTTGAACCGGCACAACGGTTAAGCACACCCACGACAAAATGCTTAGCGGCACTTCTTCCGGTTTTTTACCTTTAGTCGAGAAAATCGACCCCGGGACTTATTCTTTGTAAGCCTAGTACTTATTCTATCGGTCTCTTTTGCCGAACTGCTAAGTTACGGGAATGTAAACACACCAGCATCGGTTGTCAAGCGATGTTAGGTGGGTGGGGGACAAAGACAGACACACAAACACACACATATATATATATATATATATCATCATCATCATCATCATCGTTTAGCGTCCGCTTTCCATGCTAGCATGGGTTGGACGGTTCAACTGGGGTCTGGGGAGCCAGTAGGCTGCGCCAGGCCCAGTCTGATCTGGCAGTGTTTCTACAGCTGGATGCCCTTCCTAACGCCAACCACTCCATAAGTGTAGTGGGTGCTTTTTACGTGCCACTGGCACGGGGGCCAGACGAGGCTGGCAATGGCCACAATCGGATGGTGCTTTTTACGTGCCACTGGCACGGAGGCCAGTCGGGGCAGCACTGGCTACAGCCACGTTCGGATGATTCTCTTACGTGCCACTGGCACTGGTATGACAGCTACAATTTCCATTGATGTCAATCGATTTCGATTTTGATTTTCACTTACCTCAACAGGTCTTCACAAGTATATATACATATATACGACAGGCTTCTTTCAGTTTCCATCTACCAAATCCACTCACAAGGCTTTGGTCGGCCCGAGGCTATAGTAGAAGACACTTGCCCAAGGTGTCACGCAGTGGGAATGAACCTGGAACCATGTGGTTGGTAAAAGATGATACTTACATATAAAAAATTAATTATATAAATATTTAAATATAAAAAAAAATACTTCAATATCTGCTTCTGCATTGAGGTTAATGAGCTGGTGCACTCGTTAGCGTGCCAGGAATAATGGCCAGCGACATTTTGTCTGTCTGTATGTTCTGAGTTCAAATTCCCATCAGGGTTCGCTTTGCCTTTCATCCTTTCAGGAGTCAATAAAATAAGTACCAGTTATACACTGGGGTTGATGTAATTGATTTACCCCCACCCCCTACCCAAAATTGCTGGTCATGTGCTAGAATTTGACCCCTATATTTGCATCTCTGCACTGCATTTCAGTTGATTTGATCTCCAATTGTCTTAGCCACATTCTTATATGTGTGTGTGCATATGTGGATAGCAGGAGGCGCAATGGCCCAGTGGTTAGGGCAGCGGACTCGCGGTCATAGGATCGCGGTTTCGATTCCCAGACCGGGCGTTGTGAGTGTTTATTGAGCGAAAACACCTAAAAGCTCTACGAGGCTCCAACAGGGGATGGTGGTGATCCCTGCTGTACTCTTTCACCACAACTTTCTGTTGTACCTGTATTTCAAAGGGCCGGCCTTGTCACTCTCTGTGTCACGCTGAATATCCCCGAGAACTACGTTAAGAGTGCACGTGTCTGTGGAGTGCTCAGCCACTTACACATTAATTTCACGAGCAGGCTGTTCCATTGATTCGGATCAACCGGAACCCTCATCGTCGTAACCGACGGAGTGCTTCCATCCATGTGGATAGCATAGAACTGGAGTTAAACTTGAGGCTAATTAAATTTTACTAAATTCTTCATTATCTTCGAAATTAATTGAATCAAAAGTGTTCTAAATTAAAACTTTTCATCATAATTTTATGTTATTTTCTAAACACAAACACCAGCTTAATAACGATAGAACTATTTTACTAATTTAATTATTTTCAAAATTAATTGGAACTAACGAAGTGTTTATCTACAGCAATATGGTAACAAAAGGGTCAAAGTGATCTAAATACTCTTTTTACTCTTTTCGTTTTTTCAGTCATTTGACTGTGGCCATGCTGGAGCACCGCCTTTAATCGAGCAACTCAACCCCAGGACTTATTCTTTGTAAGCCCAGTACTTATTCTATCGGTCTCTTTTGCTGAAACCGCGCTAAGTTACGGGGATGTAAACACACCAGCATCGGTTGCCAAGCGATGCTGAGGGGACAAATACAGACACACACATACATATATATATATATATATATATATATATATATATATATAATATATATATATATATATACGATGGGCTTCTTTTAGTTTCCGTCAACCAAATCCACTCACAAGGCTTTGGTCGGCCCGAGGCCATAGTAGAAGACACTTGCCCAAGGTGCCACGCAGTGGGACTGAACCCGGAACCATGTGGTTCGTAAGCAAGCTACTCCTGCGCCTATGAAAATTTCCTTACAAAGTTTTGTGTTTATTTATGTTCCAAATAATTTACTAACAACAAAGTTGCTTTACTAAATTCTTCATTATTTTCCAAATATTTGAAACCAAGAATATTTCAACAGAATTTTGGTAACGGAACGGTCAATCAGCTATTTTCAATAAACTGTCTTTGGCAACAGAATGACAATCAGAAATTCTCGGTCTTGTTTGTGGTTCCACTACTCTTTTACTCTTTTTACTCTTTTACTTGTTTCAGTCATTTTGACTGTGGCCATGCTGGAGCACCGCCTTTAATCGAGCAACTCGACCCCGGGACTTATTCTTTTGTAAGCAAAGTACTTATTCTATCGGTCTCTTTTGCTGAACCGCTAAGTAACGGGGACATAAACACACCAGCATCGGTTGTCAAGCAATGCTAGGGGGACAAACACAGACACACAAACACACACACGCATATATATATATATACGACGGGCTTCTTTCAGTTTCCGTCTACCAAATCCACTCACAAGGCTTTGGGCAGCCAGAGGCTATAGTAGAAGACACTTGCCCAAGGTGCCACGCAGTGGGACTGAACCCGGAACCATGTGGTTGGCAAACTTTTTTTTTTTTTTTGCTTTGTCTGTTTGTGGTTGGTGTGCGAAGGCACTTGTCTTTGCGGTTAGGGTGTTGCAGTCGCAATCACAAGGTCATGGTTTCAATTCTCAGACCAGGTGGGGCATCGTGCTTTTGAGGAAAAACCATGACGACCCCTTGATGCTGTCCTTAGACCTGTCAGGTTGTGTCGAACCTACAAACGCATGCTTGCACCACACAAGGACATTCAGTGATGTTGTTGTTGTTGTTGATGATGATGATGATGATGATTACCAGAGTCTCGAGGCACCTACAAAAGCCACGGGCACTAAAGCTTCTCGGTGACTCCCCCATGATACCAGTCCTCGGAACCATCAGACCCTTCCAAGCTATCCAACCCATGCTAGCATGAAACAAGAACATTAAATAAACGATGATGATGATGATGATGATAATGAACCCTACTGATTCAGGAGGCCCTCAAGGGCCACGTGCACTGCCATTGGCACTCCCAAACCTAGCTAAAACAAAAAAAAAAACCCCATTAAAACTAAATATTTTTTTTTCAAATCTGATGTGTATATATTAACAAATATGCTGTAAGGTGTTATCAACAATTAATGTCTCTCACTTATCATCAAATCTCTAACTACTCAGGAAAACTAATATTTTAAGGCAGTGGTTCCCAATTTTTTACAGTCACAACTTATTTGGGTGACTCAATGATTATTCTAAGACTTATTTTTTTAATTAACAAATCCCATAAAGGGGTGCATTTTACATTTTATACTTAATTTTTGGAAAAAATATTTCCTTTGTTTTTGTTTGCAGTAAATGTTGTGTTTGTAACCCGTACGTCTGTGGTTTTTATTTATTTTTTTCTTTTTGCTTCATTCATTGCACTGTGGCCATGCTGGAGCAACACTTTGAAAGGTTTAGTTAAATAAATCAACCCCACCCCTCAATACTTATTGAGTTGAGTATTTATTCTATCTTTTATTCATCCTCTTTTGTTGAGCTAAGTTACAAGGATGTAAATAAACCAACACTAGTTGTCACATGGTGAAGAAAGGACAAACACAAAGACCCACTACACACACACACAGAACGGGCTTCTTTCAGTTTCTGTCTACCAAATCTACTCACAAGGTTTTCGTTGGCTCAGGGCTATAGTAGGAGACACTTACCCAAGGTGCCATGCAATGGGAGTGAACCTGGAACTATGTGGTTGGTAAGTGAATGTGTAACCACACACCCATGCCTGCACCTGTGCATCCTGGTGCACTGTCAGAAATAAGGACGAGGGTTCCAGTCGCTCCCGGTCCATGGAACAGCCTGCTCATGAAATTAACAAGCAAGTGGCTGAGTACTCCACAGACATGTGTACCTTTAACGTAGTTTTCAGGGAGATTCAGCATGACACAGAATGTAACACAGTGGGCCCTAGTGAATTACAGGTACAGTTTATTTTTGCCAGCTGAGTGGACTGGAGCAATGTGAAATAAAGTGTCTTGCTCAAGGAGACAACTTGGCACCAGGATTTGAACTCATGACCTTACAATTGTGAGCTGAATACGATAACCACTAAACCATTGACCTATGTGTATAACATATTTAACCTTTTCACATTTAAACTGGCCAAAATAGTCTGACATTTTTATGTTCAAACTGACTAGATCTAACCTTTCACACCTACCCTACAATGTCATTCTAAATCTAAACGATCACATATTTGAAATCTCAATACAACAAGATAATCCACACATCCTTTAAGGCCCTCATGCTTTCCGAAATCCGCCGAAACTACACCTGATTGTCCCCCTTCCATACTCATACACATATGTGTATGTCATGACTCATGCACTGTTCTTTTCCTGACGCTTGTACATTACCCTATGTACTATACACACACTTTAGATGAGTTGTGGTGCACCTGAGCACTGTACACAATGTTTTATTATTATTATTTTTAATGCAAAACAACGTGAATAAATACCGTAAATCCTCGAGTATAATCCGCATTTTTCCCCCAAATTTAAAGGTCAAAATCCCTAGTGTGTACTATATACGAGGTTAAAAATGAAAATTATTTTCTAAGCAATGTCCGAGTCTCTATTTGCTGTCTGGCAATGTTTATTCAGACGCATTTTGTGATGTCGGGCGTGAAAATACCTTAAGCTAAGCCTGAAAGCAATGAAGTCATAAAAGAATCCTCCATAACTTGCAGTAAGCAACATTTATTAAACGTTATTACTGTTATTTCTTTATTTTCTGCAAACAAAATGCACAAAAAAGCTACACGTTTGCATTATGTGAAATATACAATAATAATAAAGGACGTTACTGTATACAGTTTTACAAACCAAGGACGTTATATAGACCTCCTTGACTCAAGTTAGAGAAGGGTGCGTATTATACAATAAATCCAGGTAAGTGGAAAGAAGTTAAAAGCAATTAAGAACAAGAAAAGGTGAAAAGATCTTTGGAATTTTTACCTATTTTTTCAAGAACTCTCAACTAACTTGGCATCAGTACTTTGTTTCTATAATTACAAATAGGACGAATAAAGTAAAAGACTCTTTTTGGTCATATTCTGAATGCCTTACTTCCTTGGGCATGGATACATTGAAACTCCGACGTCTGGCAGCTGACTTGGTAGACACCCATAAAATTATTAACCATCTTACAAACAATAACTCTGAGCACCTTTTCAAACTCCACCTGTCTAAGACCCATGGACATGTTTACAAAGTCAGAAAACAGCACAGCTGAGAGTTGCTGAAACATGGAACAAACTGCCGGCATCAGTTGTTAGTTGTCGGAGCACTGCATCCTTCAAAACTTCCATGCTTCCTGAGATTCACCAACACTACACCTGATTTTCTTCCCTCCATACACATGCAGACATGTATCTGACTCATACATTGTTCACTTCCCAGACATTTGTACATTACTGCATATGCTTTATATGCACTTTTGACAAGTTGTGGTGCACCTGAGCACTGTATACAATAATTTCATTATTATTATTATTATTAATGACCATTGGATTATACCTACAAAGTCCCTCCCCAAGGCACAAGTCCGGGCAAGGTTTTATGGAAGACCAGCAGTCACCCATGCATACCAGGTTCCTGTCTCCACACCACTGATGTTATCCAAGGGAAAGGCAAAGGGGTCGATACAGCTTGGCACCCGTGATGTCACAACTCATTTCTATGGTTAACTGAATAGGAGCAATGTGAAATAAAGTGTCTTGCTCAAGAACACAACATATATCCTGGTCTGGGAATCGAACTCACAATCTCATGATTGTGAGCCCAACGCTCTAACCACTGAGCCATGCACCTTCACACACACATTAAGGGCAAAGGGTTAAAACCTCCTTCAGTCATGAATGACCATCAGATTAGTAACCCTCTGAGGCACAAGTCCGAGTAAGGTCAGTTAGTTAATTATTTGGCTCAAAAAGCAAAAAGCAAGGCCATGTAGGGGGACATGGAGTTATGTACAGGGTTGTATTCATGTAAAGAGCTCAGGCCACTTGAGGTCAAGGGAGACCTTGAACCGAGCGGTCGTCGGCATCTTCACCATCTCGTCCGGCAGCTTATTCCACGGATCCGCAACCCGGACGGAGAAAGCCCCTCTCCTTCGATTGAGATGAAATCGTCATAGATAGAGCTTTTCGGAATGATCCCGCAGCCGACGCTCTGGAGCAGGAGTGAAGAACAGCTCTTTCGAGAGGTTACACTTTCCGCTTATGATGTTGTGAGCAAGAATGAGATCTCCACGGCGTCGTCGTTTTTCTAGAGAATAAAGGTCGAGCGTCTTCAGCCTTTCTTCATAAGACAAATGCTTGAGACCAAGAACCATGCGGGTTGTTTATGGAAGACCAGCAGTCGCCCATGCATACCAGCCTCCACTCTCCATTGTTATCCAAGGAAATGTCAAAGGCTGACACACCTGTGACATTGCAACTCATTTCTGAAACTGAGTAGAACTGGAGTAAAAGGGAAATAAATTGTCTTGCTCAAGAACACAACACACAGCTAGGTCTGGGAATCGAACTCACAACCTCATGATTGTGGGCTCAGTGCACTTACCATTGAGCCATGCACCTTCACTGTAGAAAAATATACCTGTATTTGTCCACAATATGACAAATATAGGTATAGCAAATACCTATTTCTTTACTATCCACAAGGGGCTAAACACAGAGGGGACAAACAAGTACAGACATACGGATTAAGTCGATTACATCGACCCCAGTGCGTAACTGGTGCTTAATTTAATCGACCCCGAAAGGATGAAGGCAAAGTCAACCTCGGCGGAATTTGAACTCAGAATGTAAAGGCAGACGAAATACCTATTTCTTTACTACCCAAGGGGCTAAACACAGAGGGGACAAACAAGGGCAGACAAAGGGATTAAGTCGATTATATCGACCCCAGTGCGTAACTAGTACTTAATTTATCGACCTCGGCGGAATTTGAACTCAGAACATAACGGCAGAGGAAATACCGCTAAGCATTTCGCCCGGCGTGCTAACGTTTCTGCCGTGCCTCTAATGAATGGGTCAGAATTACTAAATGACAGTTAAGGGGAGATAATCTCAAGAATCCCGATTTCCTCAAAACTGATTTGGCAATGAGGGAAATGATGGAATTGTTTTAATTAATTAATTAGTAATTAATAATTCCACCAAGTAGTATTCGACATGTTAAAAGGACCATTTTCAGTAAACTTAAACATTATTATTATTTTTTTTATTTATATAATTATGAGTTTAATTATAATTAGGGTTCACCAAAAAATGTTAGGTATGTGGCGAAGCAAATTTTTTGACTGAACCTTAATTATAATTATACTCATAATTATATTTTAAAATATATATATATATATATATATATATATATATATATCTTTACTCTTTTACTTGTTTCAGTCATTTGACTGCGGCCATGCTGGAGCACCGCCTTTAGTCGAGCAAATCGACCCCGGGACTTACTCTTTGTAAGCCCAGTACTTATTCTATCGGTCTCTTTTTGCCGAACCGCTAAGTGATGGGGACGTAAACACACCAGCATCGGTTGTCAAGCAATGCTAGGAGGACAAACACAGCAGACACACACATACATATATACGACAGGCTTCTTTCAGTTTCCGTCTCCCAAATCCACTCACAAGGCATTGGTCGGCCCGGGGCTATAGCAGAAGACACTTTCCCAAGATGCCACGCAGTGGGACTGAACCCGGGACCATGTGGTTGGTTAGCAAGCTACTTACCACACAGCCACTCCTACGCCTATGTATGTATATATATGTATATATATATATGTATATATGTATATATATATATATATATATAGATATATATATGTATATATATATATATATATATATATATATAATATATATATATAATATGTATATATATATGTATATATATATGTATATATATAGTATATATGTATATATATATATGTATATATATATATATACATATATAGTATATATATATGTATATGTATATATATCTATATAGATATATATATATATATATATATATATATATATGTAGGTCGGGTTGATCCGGGGTTTAACCACATAGTAAGGTACTCAATACATAGCAGAGTAAAATTCTGAGGATTTCTCTTGATGAAACAGTGCTAGTCCTGTAGAAGCTCCTTCTATATAATAAATATATATATATATATATATATATTATATATATATTATTATTATTATTCACTAAGTAATTTCGGTATAGAAAAGGACCATATTCGTAAAAACTTATACAAGAAGTTTTGTATATAATTATAACAATAATTAAGGGTTCCTTCCTTTTTGCCTGTGAGTTACAGAGAGGGTTGTCTGTGGGGTCATATTTTGTAGCGAAAAGAATAACGGTCTTTTGGCTGCTATTTCTAATTTTTCGGTATGAGGTTAAGCAACTCGTTGCTAAAACCTTAATTATTGTTTTTATATATATATATATATATATATATATATATATATATATATATAGGATCGACGAGTCACAACTAGCTAGCGAGTACGCGAGTGCGCGCACCGGGACCACTCTTCTTAATAGTACCCGAATTCTTAGAGATTTCAATCCATCTGTTACCACACCTTGGGTTCTTCATTCATTTTCTTCCTTGCGCTTGTGTATTCACGAATGAGTCCATTACCTTCATAAGTAGACGGGACAACAGTAACACTTGGTTTTAGGTTCCCTCCTATTTCATTTTCTTCTATAATTCTGTTGGTTCTCAGCATCAGGTTCAGAAATAATCTCCTATATGTTTGTTCAGCATACTTCCTTAAATGTTGTTCGTTAAAAAATAGAAAAGGTCCAGAAATTGACTCACTTTAAATTTCCTTGGTTATGTAAATACCTCAGAAGTCAAGCTTTCGACATTTCTTCTCTTATTATATCTATGCAGCGCGCAAATAGCCTTCAAAAGAATTTCTACTGAATGCAGAATTTCATATTGTAAATTGAGAGATTTCCATTCTTCGTCAGCGATGGGCATCTGTGGAAAGTTCTGCAAGTAGAGCATTTGGAAAGCAGCTTTTCAGTTCCAAAAATCTCTCAATCATATGGAATGAGCCATTCCCCGAGTTCTGCAATCCAGTAGAAGTTTATATTCTCTCTTCTCACAAGTTCGCTCCTACAAAATCTTGCAAAATTCATTTTTTCTCGGAGATTTACGGAAAAGTTTTGAAATTTTACTTACCTTATTTAAAACTTTGTTAATTTCAGGTTTTAGCTGGGGAAAACAAGCATTTTCGTGAGCCAAATCTGTTTGACAAAGTATGTCTTGTTGGCTTATGTCAGCTTCATCATCACTGTCGTCTGTTATGGGGATCACCATCGTCTGTTATGGCGGTCACTATCGTCTGTTATGGCGGTCACTGTCGTCTGTTATGGCGATCTCTTCACTTTTTTTATCAAAAAATTTCGTGTTACTTCCTTGAAATGAATCTGGAACTGGTTATTACATATGCTCAACGGGAAAGATCACCCGCCTGAAGACTAACAGCATCCCCTTGACTTGCTATGAATAAACTCAGTTACCTGCAAATTCAAAGAGTCAGCCAGGGGTTAGCGAAGGAGGTGACAAGGTGCTGATCTAAGGTTCAAGGGGAAAGAAGGTGAGGATATGTTGCAATATGTTTCAATGAAACAGACAGCACTCTCAACTAAAGGCGACCGACAACAGTTCAGTTAGTTCAGTTTCAACGATATTTCTTGAAAAGAAAAATTGGAGAAATGTTTTGCGAAAAAAAAACCCCAAAAAACCCAGCATGCCTTAAAATCGGTTTTAGCAAATCGGTTTCGGTTTTATTGATCATAATATAAAACCGGTTTTGAGGCCTACTTAGAACCTCATGATTGTGGGCTCAATGCGCTAACCATTGAGCCATGCACCTTCACTATAGAAAAATATACCTGTATTTGTCCACAATAGGACAAATACAGGTATAGCAAATACCATACAATATAAATTCTTGATTTATTAAATTGATCTGTGCCTCTAATGAATGGGTCAGAATTACTAATTGACAGTTAAGGGGAGATAATCTCAAAGATCCAGATTTCCTCAAAACTGATTTGGCTGTGAGGAAAATGATGGAATTTCTTGTCTGGAGATGAGGAGGACAGTCAGGGACATCCGTTTCTGATTCTGTAGCTATCCTTTGGCTTAATAATTAAATGTCTGACTTCTAGAAGATGTATCATAGTGTCTCTCTATCTCTTTGTATGTGTGTGTGTGTGTTGTGTGTGTGTGGGTATATATATATATATATATATATATATATACTTTATAATTAGGGTTCAGCAAAGATTTGCTTTATCACATACCGAAGTTTAGAAATAGCAGCCAAAAAACCTTAGCTATTTCTTCTACTTTAAAAAGGGACTCCCAGAAAAACACCATTCGGCATGTTAAAAGGACCATTTTCGGTATAGGAGTATAATTATAATTAGGGTTCAGCAAAAAAAGTTCGGTTTGTGGCGAAGCAAATTTTTTTGCTGAACCCTAATTGTAATTATACTTATAATTATATTTATATAAAAAAATTATATATATATATATGTATATAATTAAAAAATTAAGCAATTGAAAAATTAAAATTAAGAATAAAAATAAAAATGAAATTAAAAATTTAATTTATGCATTGTCATTCTCATCAGTGAAGAAGTTTAATAAGATGAAGTAGAATGAGATAAAAATGAAATAAAATGAAAATAAAATAAGGTACAATTGAGAAATGAGTACGGTATCAGGTGGACGTGAGATGTGCTAAAAATAACAGCTAAATAGTGCCTAAGTTACACACATACACGAAGAAATACTTTTTAGTTTTGAATAATCTTATGAATTGCCGTGTGTAGAACACAAATCCTTTTTGAAAATCCCCCCCCCAAAAAAAATTACGAGGGATTATATAGGGTGCTTAAAGCAGAACTCTGCCAAAAAGTAATTAATTCAACACCCAAGTGCCTTAATTGGTCGCATACCACAACGTTTAACGGAATCTATTGAAACAAGTCAACAGGTATAAACTGTTGTGAAATTAAACTTTTTTTTCGTCAGGTTCGGTTAAAATTATAAACAGTGGTCGCGGTGCGCGCACTCGCGTAGTCGCGCATCCACGCTAGCTAGTCATGACTAGTCGATCCTTACTTTGTGTTTTTGTGTTATTTACTTTGTGGGGAAAAAAATGGATCTTTTCGGTTTGAACGGCAGTTTTTCCTAGCGGTGTCATATGAAATAGTCACCCATAATTATGACCCTAGTATCAATCTATTGCATTTCAATCTCTTTTAGGGTTAGTATTAGTTAGGGTTAGGATTAGGGGTGGGAGGAATGGTATCTTTTTTTTCTTCACAAATGTAAATAAACCCAATCTGTTTCTTAAACGAGGGACATATTCATACGGCACAGAATGTTTTCACCTCAATAGACGTCATTGATTGGTTGAAATTGCAGAGATTGAAGAAAAACAACAACAAATATCTTATAAACTATAGAAAAAGATGTTTTATAAGCACATTCGACCAGTATATGAAGTTTAAAATTTTTTAGTTACCTAGAAATTATGTTAAAAACTGCCGGTCAAACCGAAAAGATTAAAAAAAATTATTTATTTTGTGTTTTATTTATTTTACGAGGTAGTCGTTGTAGGATCGACTAGTCACTACTAGCTAGTGCGGATGCGGGAGTACACGAGTGCGCGCACCTGACCACTGTTCTTAACAAGTGCCCTGAAACAAGTCGACACGTATAAACTGTTGTAAAATTAGAGACTTTTTTTTTTTTCATCAGGTTGGGTTAAAATTATAAACCCAATTAACACCATCTTAAGCTACCCCAGACCAATTAGAAATATTACATAATTAAAAACAGCAATTTATAATTAAGAGTTTCACAAACGACATTCCTATATATATATATATATTGCTGGTTATCTCCCCTTTGATAATACTACTTCCTTTTCCGGTTTAACATCATTCGTGTGAGTAGAGCATCTTCTCGATCCTTCAATATTTTCACAAAATCCCTTTTCATCTTGTTGCGAAAACATATAATTTAAACGTATTTTGATTACATTTCTCTAACTAATTCCCCCAAATTTCATTTTGCCGTATTTTCATCCCTAAAACCTTTAATAATAACCGATTTTTTATCCACACTTTTCTCTCCTGCCTCCACCGACCGCATTGAGGATTCCTCGAATTTTTCTTCGGTCGTTTTTTTTCCATTTAATTTGTTTTAAAACCATTTATATATATATTTCCTATGCTTCAAATGAAATAATTAAGATTTACAATGCATATAAACCCTGATTCTTCATCAAAATTGCCAGCAATCGAAGAGAAATTCTTCTCCAGTCGCACATGTCAGCAATCAGCTTCGACTTTCTTCGCAGTCCAAAGATCTTTTTTATCTCATTCTATTATATATAGGTACTTGTATCGCAGAGATCCTTTCGGGGTCGATAAATTAAGTACCAGTTACGCACTGGGGTCGATGTAATCGACTTAATACCTATGTCTGTCCTTGTTTGTCCCCTCTATGTTTAGTCCCTTGTGGGTAGTAAAGAAATAGGTATTATATATATGTGTGTAGATATGGCCAGGGTACATTTTGGGAACAAGTTGGATTCAATATTTAATACAGTTGAGTGTATATTGATTGACGAAGGCCTTAACCATTCACCAAGATTATATATATATATGGATGGAAGCACTCCGTCGGTTGCGACGATTAGGGTTCCGGTTGATCCGATCAACGGAACAGCCTGCTCGTGAAATTAACGTGCAAGTGGCTGAGCACTCCACAGACACGTGTACCCATAACGTAGTTCTCGGGGATATTCAGCGTGACACAGAGAGTGACAAGGCCGGTCCTTTGAAATACAGGTACAATATATATATATATATATATATATATATATATATATATGTATGTATATATACACACGTGTACATGAGATCTTCATTCTATATCGATGTCAGCCAAAAGCAGGACCAAGCTTCATTTTTAACCTTTTATCATTTCCCACATATGGGCATTGCATTATCCAATGTGTTTTTAAAGACCGTTGGGTGTGATTTGATGGAGATTTGGCTGCCATTTCTAGCAGGGCAGCTGATCGTACCATTTTAAATCTCATCGGTTCCAGATCTTTTCAACTCCATAGTATTTAATAGATGTAGTCATGGCCAGCATAGATTCTACTAGAAATATTTAAGTGTTGAGACGTTCAGTGACTGTATATGATGTATGTATAACATATATATATTATAAGGGTCTAAGTTTTTTAACTGAAAAATATACACTCGTGAAAGTTAACAGCGAAACTTAAAATATCCATGCGGTGCCCCAGCATGGCCTCAGCTCGTGAGCTGAAACTAGATAAAAAAAATAATAAGGTTCATATTCTGTGTCCGTGTCCGCCAAGATCAGAAACCAATTTTCATTTAAATGTTTATTTTTGTCTTCAAAGACCGTTGAGTGTGATCTGATAAAGATTTGGCTGCTATTTCTAGCAGGTCAGTGTATAATGATGTATATATGATGGGGAAAAAAAAGAGGCGCTTAATTTTTCATTTATGTACACACGTGGTCTTGACAGCCAAAGGAGTAAAATTCACATTCTTTAGTCATGTCCCCTAAAACCAGAACCCGTGATCCTTTTCCGCGTTTCTTTTACTTCTTGGAATTTATGCAAAGCGCCTCTTTCCTGTAAAAGACTTTTGTGTGATCGGATAAAGATTTAACTGCTATTTCTAGCGGGCCGACCAATTATGGGGCAAACTGCGGCTAACAGGACTTTTGCGGCCCACCTGATGGCTAGACATGTCTTGTGCGGCCCGATTCTCGAAAAATAGTTGCTCATTGCATTGGCTCGAAGACAATTCTCAATGATTCCGTTTGCAAAAACAAAAGGAAATATTTAGTTGTGGTTTAGGGGTCGCAGTGGGGATCTTTTATGCAATAGTTTGCACCTACGAACGAAAATAAATTGAAAGCGGCGTAATTAAAATTGGAAACGAAATAATTGGTAAATATAGTTAAAAATATGGATTAAATATTTAAAAAAATAAAGTGTCTTCTATTTTGAAATGTGTGATGCGAAAAAAATTTAGAAAAATCCTACCAATTGGACACTGGGGTCGATGTAATTGACTCCACCATCAAAAATAGCTGGTCTTTAAACATGCAAATGGACCAGCGTCCCTTTTAGACGGAGGATCTTGATCTTGGGTCAACTTACATGTCATGGAAATGTGTAATATTTAATACATTTGGGTGTATATTGATTGATGAAGGTCCTAGCTGTTCACCAAGATTATATACACACGTGTACGTGAGATCTTCATTCTATATCCATGTCAGCTTTTTGTAGATGTAAGGGGTTTTTAAATTGCTGGCAGTGGAGGGATTAAATATTCACATCTTTCCAAGGTCATCTTTGTCTTCCCTATTTCCAGGGCTGGTGAGGTCACCAAGTGGACTATTGACAAGAGATACTTGTCAAAAGAACTGTTGCTTCTTTGCTAGAATCGTTAGAATGCCTGGCGAAATGCTTAGCAGTATTTCGTCTGCTCTACGTTCTGAGTTCAAATTCCGCTGAAGTCGACTTTACCATTCATCCTTTCCGGGGGGGGGGGGGGGGTGATTAAATAAGTACCAGTTACGCACTGGGGTGAATGTAATGGACTTAATCCCTTGTCCTTGTTTGTCTCCTCTATGTTTAGCCCCTTGTGGACAATAAAGAAATAATTATTATTATTGGTAAGGTAGCGAGCTGGCAGAATTGTTAGCACGCTGGACAAACTGCTTGGTGGTATTTCATCTGCTGCTATGTTCTGAGTTCAAATCCTGTGAGGTTGACTTTGCCTTTCATCCCTTTGTGGTCAATGTAATTGACTCATTCCCTCCCTCATAATTGCTGCCCTTGTGGCAAAATTTGAAACTAATATTTTTATCATTTTCTTATGGTAACATGGTGGGCTAGCATGGCAGGCTTAGCAGCTTTTGTCCATCTTCATGTTCTGAGTTCAAATGTCTTAGAGTTGACTGTTGCTGACTGATCCTGTGATGATAGATCATGTACCACTCTGACTTTCCCAGATGGACAAACAAACACCCATTTATCTGAGGATTTTGGCCAGCACAGCTCTTTTTAATACTTCCAAATGATCCCTTGGCCCCTTAACATCCAGATGTAATGCTTATTTATTTACATTGTTTTGAATTAACAATATATGAGCTTATAGCTTGAAGATTTCAATGATGTGTTTGCATATTTTTAGAATGACATTGTAGGGTAGGTGTGAGAGGTCAGGTCTGGTCAGTGGTCAGTTTGAACATAAAACAAATAGAATATTTGGGCTGGATATGGCTGGATCAAATGCTAAAGGGTACCAAAGGACCGATAAACTACGAACAATTTGTCGTGCTTTGAATAACTTGGAAAGACTTTTAAACAGTGGAATTGGTCCGTGAAGAGGGAGGACTGATTTTGGGAAATCAAAAACAGAATTGGCTGCCTTTCAGGGGTCAGTAAAAAAGGTACTACTTGATGTAGTCGACTCGACCCTTTTGCCCCCAAATTTAATACCATTTTTATTACTGTTTCAGTTATCACTATGGCACGTCTTGGAAACCAAACGGTGCCCAATGGCCATTTTCACAAGGACTGGCAGCGCTATGTCCGAACCTGGTTTGACCAGCCAATGCGCAAAAAGCGCCGAGCGAGGAAGAGGATGATTAAAGCAAGGAAAGTAGCTCCCAGACCAGCTGCTGGCCCTCTTCGGCCAATCGTCACATGTCCTTCCATCAAATACAACATGCGTGTCCGTGCTGGACGTGGTTTCACCATTGAAGAGTTGAAGGTAAGTCTGTTTGGTCAGGTTGAATGGGTGAGCGTGTGGTTATATATAAAGGTGGCTGAAGAAGCATCTGAGAGGACACGGGTTCATTTCTTGTCAGTGGTGCTGAGCTTGTCATGTGACAGCAGTACTGGACTACCCGTGATCCGTAGGGCCATTGATGGTTCAGGTTATAAAACATTGAAATGAAAATTAATTTTATGATGATTCAGTTAAATATTTCAATTCGTTCATGTCACCTCAGGTCTGGTTTGGAAGTTTGTGTTAAAGGTTTTATTGATTATTTACACCAGTGCTTCTCAAACTGTGTTGGCAGCTTTTTTTTTTTTCTTTTCTCCTAAGTGCCGGGGACCGGTAATATTAATTTATACCGGAAACAATATATATATATGTGGAGAGCTGGTAGAAACGTTAGCATGCCGGGCGAAATTCGTAGCCGTATTTTGTCTACCTTTATGTTCTGAGTTTAAATTCCACCGAGGTCGACTTTGCCTTTCATCCTTTCGGGGTCGATAAATTAAGTACCAGTTACGCACTGGGGTCGATGTAATCGACTTAATCCCTTTGTCCTTGTTTAGCCCCTTGTGGCTAGTAAAGAAATATATATAAATATATATATATATATATAATGAACATAATATAAGTTGACAAATTTCTTGAAATACATTGCTTTTCGTCATCATTTAATGCCCGCTTCCCATGCTGTGTCATAAAACCAAAAGTGCTTCTCAGGTTCTTATCCAAAGACCTAATTAACACCTGGTATTGAGACGTCAAGTAAAAGGTGGGGTTTTTTTTTCTTTTTTTTAAGGATATGTTACTGTACGCTGGCACCTGTGGCTGTTCCCCCCCACTAACCCCAGCATCACAATACTTTCCATTGGTGTTGGTTGCATCTCTCCTACAGATATGTAATCCTTGTTCTTTTATTTCTGTGTGTTTGTAGAAAGCTGGCATCAGCAAGAGGGAAGCCCCCACCATTGGAATTGCTGTTGATTACAGAAGACGCAGCATGTCTGCTGAGGAACTCCAGGCCAATGCCCAGAGGCTGAAGGAATACAAATCCAGATTGATCCTGTTCCCCAGGAAGATGAGCAAACCCGGCAAGAAGGATTCTTCGGTGAATATGGCTTTGATTCTTTCTTTTTCTTTTTTTTTTCCCCCTGGTATTTATAGAATCTGTGTGGTGTGGCTCACATCTACAATCACTTCATAATATTGAAGCCTTGAGATAATGCAAGATTAATTCAAGGCAATGGGAATAAATAAGAATTACGTTTGACAGAGGGAGCTGAATGCTAAAGGATTAAAGCAGTGGTTTTCAGCCAGGGTTCTGCCAGTACAGTGCAGGGGTTCCTCAAAAAGTTACAGTACTGCTAAAATCGGCAGTAATTTTTAATTCTCCTGTGCAGATATTTGTGCATAAGACTATTAAATTATTGCACAGGGGTTCCTCGAGCCAGTGGAATGTTTCCCTGGGGTTCCGCTCCAGAAAAAAGTTTGAAAAGCTCTGGATTAAAGTATAGCTAAGTATGTTGTTGACTGATCCAGTGATGATAAATCATGTACCACTCTGACCTACCAAGATGGACAAACAAACACCCATTTATCTGAGGATATCGGTCACCATAGCCATTTAATTGTTTTGGAGTGATCGTAGATAATGACCGCTATCAACTCTACTGCGGCATCCACCATCATTGACATCGTTTAATATCCACTTTTACATGGCTCAGATAGAATTTGCTGAGGTAGATATTTCTCTGGCTGGAAGGATACCTTTCCTGTCACCAACCTTTGTCTGTTTCTGAGTAAGGTCATATTTACATGGAAGGTTGGAAATGAAGGACGGTGCTTGTATGATGGTGACGCTAGCTTTGGTATGTATTGTGATGGCGAGGCAAGAAGACACCAACTTCCAAACATACACACACATACATTTATACTTATATATGTCTAATGTTCATTTTCCATGCTGGCATGGGTTGGACGGTTTGACTGGGGTCTGGAGAGCCGGTGGCTGCACCAGGCTTCAATCTAATCTGGGAATGTTTCTACAGCTGGATGCCCTTCCTAATGCCAACCACTCCAAGAGTGTAGTGGGTGCTTTTTACGTGCTACCAGTACAAGAGCCAGTCGCAGTACTGGCATCAGCCAAAATTGGATGGTGCTTTTTATGTGCCACCGGCGCAGGACCCAGTCAGGCGGACCTGGCATATATATATATGAGTGTATATAGATATATGTATATATATATACACACACATCTATAGTGACAAAAGTTTAGCTCATTAGGATATGCACAGGCCATATCAGGCTCGAATATTCCTGTTTTTGTGTTCAAGCTGGTTGGATCCTTCTTCCTTACAATGTCATTCTCAAAATAATCACAGCATCAAAATGTCTAAGCTATGAGATGATACACGATTAATTCATCATACCAAACTTTTTTTTTTTTTTAAATAGTAAGTGGGCCACTCCTTATGAGGTGGGCCCCACTGCTGAAAAATTTCCAGGCAATTTTTTGTTAGGCATGCCATTCAGAAAATCTTGCAGGCCATAGGTTACCTTATGCCTCGTTTGAAATATATGTGTATCCCTATATCGGTAACGTGTTGTTGACTGATCCGGTGATGATAGATCATGTACCACTCTGACCTTCCGAGATGGACAAACAAACACCCATTTATCTGAGGATTTTGGCCAGCACAGCTCTTTTTAATACTTCCAAATGACCCCTTGGCCCCTTAACATTCAGATGTAATGCTTATTTATTCACATTGTTTTGAATTAACAATCTATGAGCTTATAGCTTGAAGATTTCAATGATGTGTTTGCATATTTTAAGAATGACATTGTGGGGTAGGTGTGAGAGGTCAGGTCTGGTCAGTGGTCAGTTTGAACATAAAACAAATAGAATATTTGGGCTGGATTAGATGCTAAAGAGTTAGAATTTCTAAAGGGTCGCAAAAGACCGATAAACTACGAAGAATTTGTTGTGCTTTGAATAACATGGAAAAACTTCTAAACAGTGGAATTGGTCCGTGAACAGGGGGGGGGGGGCTGATTTTGGGAAATCAAAAACAGAATTGGGTTGGACATGTCCTTCAGGACGAGTGACGAAAGAAAAGGACTACAACAGGTTGAAAGGAACTGAATGGCAGGGATCAAATTTAAGGAAAGACGAAGTAGATAAATTGGTTTAAACTTTTGCCACAAGGCCTGCAATTTAGGAGTGGTGGTGAGGTGAGGTGATTACCTTGAGACCCAGGGACCAATTGGTACTTAACCCTTTTGTTACCATATTTCTGTTGAGATGCTCTGTGTTTCTTCCAATTACTTTAAATATAACAAAGAATTTAGTAAAATAACTTAGTTATCATTCAGCTAGATTAAGGAACATAAATTGTGACTAAGATTTGGTGGAAGATTTTAATTCAAAACTTATGAAAACAAGACATTTGTACTACAGAGCCAGAGGTGGTTTCAGCCGGGTTGGTAAGGAAAGGGTTAATGGATGAAAGGCAAAGTCATTCCTAGCCACAGTTTATATATATGTATATCTCTCTTATTCTTTTATTTGTTTTGGTCATTTGACTGTGGCCATGCTGGGGCACTGCCATTGAAGGGGTTGGGTTGAACAAATTGACTCAGGGACTTAGTTTTGTTCAGCTTGGTACTTATCCGCTCGGCCTATTTTGCCGAACCACTAAATTACAGGGACGTAAACACACCAACACTGGTTGTCAGGCAGTGATGGGGGATAAACACAAAACACCTGCACGTGTATGTATGTATGTATATATATGTGTGTGTGTGAATATGTATATATATGTTTGTGTATGTGTGTATGTATGTGTATATATATATATGTGTGTGTCTGTGTATGTATACACACTCACGCAGGGCAGGCTTATTCCTGTTTGTCTACCAGGTAGACTCAATGCTAGAGTAAGACAGTAACCCACGCACTGGGACTGAACCTGGGACCATGTGTTTGGGGAGCAAGCTTCTTACCACTCAGCCACGTTTGCGCCTATACGCACACACACACAATATGGTAACATCTTGTTGACCGATCCGGTGATGATAGATCATGTACCACTCTGACCTTTCAAGATGGACAAACAAACACCCATTTATCTGAGGATTTTGGTCATCACAGCTATTTTACCCCAGGGTGGTTAGAAGCAATCTTTATTGTAATATGAAGTAGATTTAGTGTTGTATGGCTTGATACACAGTCTCTGGTGTTTGGGAAGGGATTTCTGGTAAATATTGTGGTCCTAGCTATGCAGGAATGCCATGTTTGAAAAGGGCCCAAGCGCCATAAGACTGGGTTTCTCTAGATTCTGGGGTGTGTATGTATTCCGTCCCTGGATGGGAGGCTGGTCCATTGTAGAGTTACTCATTTTTGCCAGTTGCGTGGGCTGGAGCAATAGGGAATGAAGTGTTTTGCTCAAGAATACAATGTATCGCCTGGTAACTTTGGGATTTTAGTGATGTGTTTCTGTATTTCTATATCAGTGCTTTTCAAACTTTTTGCTGGAGCGGAACCCCAAGGAAACATTCCACTGGCTCGAGGAACCCCTGTGCAATAATTTAATAGTCTTATGCACACATATCTGCACAGGAAACTTAAAAATTACTGCCGATTTTAGCATTTTTGTAACTTCTTGCGGAACCCTAAGGTTCCGAGGAACCCTGGTTGAAAACCACTGTTCTAGAATGACATTGTAAGATAGGTGCGAGAGGCCAGATCTGGTCAGTTTCAATATTTTGGGCTGGATATGGTCGGTTCCAATGTTAAGTAGTGACAGAAATGAGTGTCTTGCTGTTGAGGGTTTACATGGCCACCCCAACTGAAAAAGAGAAATGGTGAGGAAGAATGTTTGCAAGGAATATATACACACGATTTGGTAGGGTTTATGTTGTGCTGTTTCTTGACCCAGTGATGATAAATCATGTACCACTCTGACCTTCCGAGATGGACAAACAATCACCCATTATTTATCTGAGGACATTGGTCAGCACAGCTGCCCCGAGGTGGTGTTAAGTCTCTTGCTCAAGGTGGGTGGTCAACTAATCTCTTTCTGTGCAGACTTTGCTCTCTGAAGCAGTCAGTCATCAATGATTTGTGGTGGGACCTGCACATTGATGGTTTGGGGGTGTTCTGGTGAGTTTGTGCGGCAGGATTGTGTGATTAGGGGTGGTGGCAATTGCCTCTTGCGTGTCTGGGGATTGTCAGGCTGATGTTATTGTTTCAGTCATTGGGCAATGGCCATGCTGGAGTACTGCCTTAACCCTTTCGTTACTGTATTTCTGTTGGGATGCTCTGTATTTCTTTCAATTACTTTAAATATAACAAAGAATTTAGTAAAATAACTTAGTTATCATTGAGCTAGGGTTAGAAACATAAATTGTGACTAAGGTTTGGCGGAAGATTTTAATTCAAAACTAATGAAAACAAGACATTTGTACTACAGAGCCGGGTTGGTAACGAAAGGGTTAAAGGGTTTTACTGCCGGATGAGATAGTGAAGATGCCGACGACTGCTCGGTTCAAAGTCTCTCTTGACCAGAAATGGCCTGAACTCTTGGCATGAACACAACCCTGTACATAACTGCATGGCCTTGCTCTTTGCTTTTTGAGCCAAAAAATTAAATTAACTTAACTTGAACAACTGGACCACAGCATTTATTTTTTAAAGTTTTGTATTAACATTTTGGCACAAGGGAGTGAGGTGAAGTCAACTTGAGTGGGATTTGAACTCGGGACAAATGCAGCCCTCCTTGGAATATTGAAATTATCTTTGTCTTCACAGCATTCAAATCATCATCATCGTTTAACCTCTGCTTTCCATGCTGGCATGGGTTGGACAGTTTGATGTGGAGCTTGTTAGCTAGGGGATATCCAGACTCCCAACTCTCTTGTGGCATGGTTTCTTTGCCTGGATTGTTAGGTTCTGTGTTCAAATTCCACTGAAGTTGGGTTGGGTGTGGTGGGCCTTGTGCTTTTGGCTGAAAGAATTCTTAATGGTATCTCTTGTGTTTTGGAGCCGGGCGAAATGCCCAACGGTATTTCGTCTGTCCTTACATTATGGTTTTGTTGACTGATCCAATGATGATAGATCATGTACCACTCTGACCTTTCAAGATGGACAAACAAACACCCATTTATCTGAGGATATTGGTCATCATAACAACTTGAGATGAGGGCAGGTAATCCTTCTGATTAAGGCTTGGGTTAACCTTGGGCAAACAAGCATTTCATCACCCGGCCCAGCTGGGATAATTTATTTCTATACCTAAGACTATATATCCAACGTGTCGTCTCCATGGGAAAGTGTGATTGGATCTTTTCCTTTTGATGGACGGAATTTTCTAGTTAACTAAACAATTTGAAACTTCGTATACTGGTAGAATGTGTGAAAAGAAAACATTATTGTAAACAAAATTGTAATTTGTAAGTTTAATGTAGTTTAATTCTTCGAATTTTAACCAATGAAATCCCAGCATTTGAGCTCCATCAAAAGGAAAAGATCTGTTGCTGTTTCTAGCAGATTGAGCAATTAGATCATTCATGAAAAGCCAGTGGCTTGCGGGACTTTCTAGATGTCGTGTTGAATGGATAATTACTTTGGATTGGTTTGGTGATGCGGCCCATGTCTCTTATGCATCCTGCTTCTTGCAAAACGTTGCCTGTGCCTGAATCACATCGAGGCAATGTCATTGACCATTAGAGGTGTGTGGCTCAGTGGTTTAGACTGTTGCATTCGTAATGGCAAGATAATGGTTTCAATTCCTGAACTGGGCGATGCATTGTATTCTTGAACAAAACTCTTCATTCCACATTGCTTGAGTCTGTCCAGCTATCAAAGGACAACCGTGCGATGGACTGGCATCTCATTCAGAGGACAATATTGTGATCTTGGTCACTTGCATGCCGTAAAAACCAGGTACCCGACCCTATTTGGTTCTTGGGGTTGAGGGAGTAATGTAGAGGGCTTAACCCTTTCATTACTGTATTTATTTTGAGATGTTCTGTGTTTGTTTCAATTACTTTAAATATAACAAAGAATTTAGTAAAATAACTTAGTTATCATTAAGCTAGTGTTAGGAACATAAATTGTGACTAAGGTTTGGTGGAAGATTTTAATTCAAAACTTATGAAAACAAGACATTTGTACTTGGAGCCAGAGCCGGTTTCAGCCAGGTTGGTAACGAAAGGGTTAATGATGTTTTTCACTGCTATCTTTAGCAGGCCAACTGATCACATAGGTGTTGCTACGCCGGGTAATGTGTTGTGTTCTTGAGCAAAACACTGTCCTGGTTGACCGCAGGCTAAACTGTCACCTTCGGACCTAATCCTTATTCAGATTACTTTGCCAAATCTAGTATTTATTCGATGACGTATGAGGTGGTGTTGGAAAAGTTCCAGGCTTTGATTAAAAGAAAATACAGGAGGATCAGTTAAGAGATAGATGTAAGGGCCGGAAAACATTTTGGCAGGGCATGGCCAGTTTAAATGCTAAAGGGTTAAAAGTTAACTCCTTTTTCTAATCCCTTTGGGACGACCATTATGCCAATAATGACACACTCACTGGTTAAGTATCACTTCTTTCGTGTTAGTCAATTGGTTAAATATCCAACTAACCGATCGATTGTTTTTCTAATTTCTCTCTCTGTTTTTTTCCTCTGCAGGCTGAAGAGATCAAGTTGGCCACCCAATTGAAGGGCACACTGATGCCAATTGTAAACAGGGTGAAGAAGGACAAACCACAGGTACTCACCAAGGACATGAGGAGGTTCAAGGCTCACCACACAATCAAGATTGCCCGCAAAGACAAACGTTTGTTCGGCCGAAGACAGAAGAGAGCCGAGAGGTTGGCAGCTGAAGAGGAATCTAAGAAGAAATAGAGACTGGCTTTGTGTGAATAAATATTTCAGTAAATTCGATTGACTTTGTCATTTTATTATATATACAGGTGTGTGTGTGTAAACACACATTCACATACATACATACATACATACATATATATATATATATATATATATATATATATATATATATATATATATATATATATATATATATATATATATATATATATATATAGACACAGTTTCACTTTTATATATAAAGATATATTATACGACAGGCTTCTTTCAGTTTCAGTCTACCAAATCCACTCACATGGCATTGGTCGGCCCAAGGCTAGAGTAGAAGACACTTGCCCAAGGTGCCATGCAGTGGGACTGAACCTGGAACCATGTGGTTGGTTAGCAAGCTACTTACCACACAGCCATTTAAGCTTGGAGCGTTTCTCAGTTTCTTTTGCAGAACTGCTTAGTTCTGGGGATGTAAACACACCAGCACCGGCTGTGAGGCAATGATGGGGAACAAACATATACATGGAAACACACACAGATATAATATATATATATATATATGATGGGCTTCTTTCAGTTTCCATCTACGAAATTTTTTCACAATGCTTTGGTTGGCCCAAGGCTGTTAGTAGAAGACGCCCATGGTGCCACGCAGAGGGACTGAACCTGTGGAGCAAGCTTCTTAACCACACAGCAATGCTGTTTCAGTTGTTGGATTGAGATACTTCCTTGTACTGGGGATGTAAACAAACCAACTCTGGTTGTTGAGGGAAAACATGCTTTTGTGTTTCAGTTCAATGGTCGTGGTCATGCTGGGGCACTGGTAGCATTATCACCATTTCAATGTCCATTCTTTTTTGTAATTGGCTTTTAGTGAAGGTGTGAGTCTGAGCGCACTGCCCTCTTTTCTTGCCGTGATGTGGGTTCATCTGGGACTTCAGGCAGCAGGGGATCGAGTTGTTTCTCGAAATGTCTACCCCCTACTCTTTGTTGATCTCTGACATGTTCTGGCAAGGTATTAAATAGATAAGGGCCGTTGAATCCCAGGTGAGTTGACCTGGCAGAGTTATTGAGTGTTGCCTAAAACGTTTGGCAACATTTCTTCACATCAAGAGTTCAAATCCTGCTGACCAGGGTCGTGGAGTCAGTAAAATAGACCACAATCACTAGGGGTTGGAGTCGAAGCTTTTTGTTTTGACTCCACAGTCCTGCTGCTATCGGTCTCTTTTTGCTGAACTGGTAAGTTACAGGTACGTAAACACACCAGCATCGGTTGTCAAGCGATGTTGGGGAGACAAACATACACCACGGGCTTCTTTCAGTTTCAAAGTTTGGTCAGCTGGAGGCTATAGTAGAAGACACTTGTCCAAGGTGCCCTGCAGTGGGACAGAACCAGGAACCATGTGGTTGGTAAGCAAGCTACTTACCACACCCATTCCTGCGCCTATATATATATATATATATATTTTATCTTTTACCTGTTTCTGTCGTTTAGTTGTGGCCATGCTGGGGCACCACCTAGAAGGATTTTGGTCAAACAATTGACCCCAGGACTTATTTTTTCAAGCGGAGTACTTATTCTTCTAGGTTATCCCCCCCCCTCCTACAAAAAAATTGCTGGCCTTGTGCCGAAATTTGGAAGAATGATTCAGCTGGTGTTTAAAATACAGATTCACATGAAATTTTGATTGGGGGTTTAACTTTGAAAGTGTTAGCATAGAACCAATGGGGCAATTTCAGGCAGGTTGGTATCAAAAGGGTCCAGAAGGCATTGAGAAAAGGGTCAGGGGATTAAAGAAGGGATACATGTATAAAAACAAATGGGAAGAGGAAATGGCTTGGTAGAGGGTGTTTGCATAGATTTTTGAGATCATTGTGGAATGGCAGAGAATTAAAATAGACTGTCTAGTAAAGCTCAAGAGGGGTGGCCAGAAATGTATTGTTATCTGTAACAAGATATACAGGATGGATCGTCGTCACTTCCATCTGCTTTACAGTGGTGGCAGTTCAATGGTTCTGGAGTACTGGTCCTCAATCAGGGTTCATATGATGCTTGTGTTTGGCATGTAAGATCTTGTCATTAAAACTTGCATTCAATAAACTGGTTTTGTACTTCTGCAAAATGCCAACAGATTTCCTGATAATATTTAATAGCAATACAATAGGATTATTTTGAACATTTATTGGCTCTTGGGGTCCACTGACAGAGATAGCAATTAATGGGGTCCATAGTTAAAAAAGAATAGTTGAGAACATCTGACATTTTGGGGTCAGTGGTGTAAGCTGGTTACAAATGTAAACCTACCAACCAGAGACCACATATGACGTATGGAAAGAACCTTGCAGAGCATATGTGCCTGTTAATAGATGCACAAACAACCAAAACCTATTTGAGTGGAGGCCCGAATATCAAGTTCGGTGGTGTATATAGGGGCCCCTTGGTGCAGGCCAAAGACAAGATATTTCCTTTTTTGTTTGTTATAGGAATGACTATGCAAGTTAACGCGAGAAGCACCGTGGGGGCTGTTATTAACATCCGTTTTCCATGCTGGCATGGATTGGACGGTTTTGACTGAGGGCTGGCAAGCCAGGAGGCTGCACAAGGCTTCAATCTGATCTGGCAAGGTTTCTACAGCTGGGTGTTCTTACTAACACCAGCCACTCCATGAGTGGTGGGTGCTTTTTACATGCTACCGGCATGGGTGGGGTCAGGCAGCACAGACATCGACCCTGCTTGAATGGTGCTTTTTACGTCCCAGTCAGGTGGTACCAACATTGGCTATGGCAACAATTTCACTTGACTCAACTGGTTTTCTCAAGCACAGCATATTGCACGCCGATTGAAGGGTACTCTTAAATGGGCCGGTTATGTGACGCTTGGCATTTTCTATTCGCCATTACACCATCACATCGGACTTTAATTCCGTATGTAACCATTATGTAAATGGTTCATTGGAATGAATTCCATCCATTGGTGTTTTATGTAGTGTTTCCTCCCCACTTAAATTTAGACATTTCCAGAGGACACCTTGACCGTTATTAACGGACATTCTATCTACAAATTACGGAGATGTACTTGCATAGCAAGTGACCTGATCTGAGATCGTGTGCTGAAACGAAAACAATTGCAGCGTGGAAAGTGTTTGTAAGCCATTTAAGAAACACACAAAAGCCGTTCGATTCACTTCAACATTTAAGTTTAATTTGCCAAAATATTTTCGTCGCTTTAAGACCGCGACCTGTTCACTGACAAAAATACGTACTGCATCTCTGATTTTTGTCAGTGCAGAGGTCGCGGTCTCAAAGCGACGAAAATATTTTGACAAATTAAACTTAAATGTTGAAGTGAATCGAACGGTTTTTGTGTGTTTCTTAAATGGCTTACAAACACCTTCCACGCTGAAATTGTTATCTACAAATGTTGGTGGGAAGTCGTGAGTAGGATGAGGGCAACTGTATGACGGATGTTTAGTTCCAGGTCAACCATGACCAAAAGTATTACGAGCCAAGCTTTCTTTTTCGTTTCTTCAGAAATAACCCAGAATTCTTTTCTCTGAATCGATGGATTTACGACTTAAGAGAAATGTAACTGCTATTTTTAGCACGTTGAACAGCCATGTGGGGGCTCCCTTCGTCTCACACGGCCGATGGGATTGGGTTCAGTGGAGGACAGCAGTCAATGTGATAGTGAGACAGAAAGAAGGAAAATACTCTCATTTAGTTGGATTTGGAAACGAATTCGAGATTCTTTGTTGCAGGAGGGGGGGATATAAAGGGAGGTAACTGACGTAAGAGTTGCCTCCCATGTTTATTAGCTCCTCAGCGAAAATCTTTTTGATTTATAAATGGAAACTGTAACACCAACTGCTTGGATTGAAGTCTCGTTCATTGTGTTATAATGCAAGTGGTTGAGTATTCCGACATCTTATATATACTCGTACTGCTTTAGATTACAGCTGCAGTTCATCCTCTGTTGGCGAACTCGAGATCTAGCTCTCTCACTCTCTCTTTGTATACACACACACACATATATATATATGTATGTATATATATATATATATTCTTTTACTTGTTTCAGCCATTTGACTGCACCTTCAGTTGAATAAATTGGCCCCTAAGACTTATTCTTTGTAAGCCCAGTACTTATTCTATCGGTCTCTTTAGCTGAACAGCTAAATTACGGGGACGTAAACACACCAGCATCAGTTGTCAAGCGATGGTGTGGGGACAAACATACATGCGCATACATACATACATATATATATATATATATATATATATATACATACACCACGGGCTTCTTTCAGTTTCCGAGTTTGGTCGGCCCAAGGCTATAGTAGAAGACAATTGCCCAAAGTGCCATGCAGTGGGACTGAACCAGGAACCATGTGGTTGGTAAGCAAGCTACTTACCACACAGCCACTCCTGCGCCTATATATATATATATATATATTTTATCTTTTACCTGTTTCTGTCGTTTGGTTGTGGCCATGCTGGAGCACCACCTAGAAGGATTTTAGTCAAACAATTGACCCTAGGACTTATTTTTTCAAGCAGAGTACTTATTCTTCTAGTCTCTTAGCTGGACTGCTAAGTTATGGGGACATAAACACACCAATACCGGATTCTAAGTGGTGTTAGTGGGGGAAACATCACACACACAAATATATACATAGATAGTGCTTTTTATATGTCACTGGCACAGGAGCCAGTTAGGGGCACTGGCATTGATCATGTTCAAATGGTGCTTTTTATGTTCCACCAGCATAAAAAGCACTATCTGAATGTGATCGATGCCAGGGTGACATGTAAAAAAGCACTCACTACACTCTTGAAGTGGTTGGCGTTAGGAAGGGCATCCAGTTGTAGAAACTCTGCCAGATCAGATTGGAGCCTGGTGTGGTCTCCTGGCTTCCCAGACCCCGGTTGAACTGTCCAACCCATGCTAGCATGGAAAACGGACTTTAAATGATGATGAGTGGCTGTGTGGTAAGTAGCTTGCTAACCAACCACATGGTTCCAGGTTCAGTCCTACTGCATGGCATCTTGGGCAAGTGTCTTCTGCTATAGCCCTGGGCCGACCAATGCCTTGTGAGTGGATTTGGTAGACGGAAACTGAAAGAAGCCCGTCGTATATATATATATATATATATATATGTTTGTGTGTCTGTGTTTGTCCTCCTATCATTGCTTGACGACTGATGCTGGTGTGTTTATGTCCCCGTCACTTAGCGGTTCAGCAAAAGAGACCGATAGAATAAGTACTGGGCTTACAAAGAATAAATCCTGGGGTCGATTTGCTCGACTAAAGGCGGTGCTCCAGCATGGCTGCAGTCAAATGACTGAAACAAGTAAAAGAGTATATATATATATATACAATGGGCTTCTTTCAGTTTCCGTCCACCAAATCCATTCACAAGGCTGTAGAAGCAAACACTTGCTCAAGGTACTGTGCAGTGGGACTGAACCCCAAAACCCTTCAAGATGCTGCTCCAGCATGACCACAGCCCAATGGTTGAAACAAGTAAATGAAAGAAAAAACAAAATGAGTAAAAAAAAATGAAAAAAATATACAAAAAACAAAAATGTTTTAGTTTATTTATTGATTTTTTTTTATAATGAATAATTATTTACAGAAAAAATAAACATAAATTAATTTATAATAATAATGATAATAGTAGTAGTAGTAGTAGTAGTAGTAGTAATAATAATAATCATTTCTACTGGAGGCTCAAAGCCTGAAATTTTGTGGGAGGGCATTAGTTGATTAGATCGACCCCCAGGGCGTAACTGGTACTTAATTTATCGTGAGTTCAAATTCTGCCGAGGTCAACTTTGCCTTTCATCCTTTCGGGGTCGATAAATTAAGTACCAGTTACGCACTGGGGTCGATGTAATCGACTTAATTCCTTTGTCTGTCCTTGTTTGTCCCCTCTATGCTTAACCCCTTGTGGGTAGTAAAGAAATAGGTATTTCGTCCGTCTTTACATTCTGGGTTCAAATTCAGCCGAGGTCGACTTTGCCTTTCAGCCTTTCGGGGTAAATAAATTAAGTACCAGTTACGCACTGGGGTCGATCTAATCGACTTAATACCTATGTCTATCCTTGTTTGTCCCCTCTGTGTTTAGCCTCTTGTGGGCAGTAAAGAAATAGGTACTTAATTTATCGACCCCGAGAGGATGAAAGGCAAAGTCGACCTCGGCGGAATTTGAACTCAGAACATAGCAGCAGGTGAAATACCTATTTCTTTACTACCCACAAGGGGCTAAACACAGTTGATTATATTGACCCCAGTGCGTACTGGTACTTAATTTATCGACCCCCAAAAGGATGAAAGGCAAAGTCGACCTCGGCGGAATTTGAACTCAGAACATAAAGACTGATGAAATGCCGCTAAGCATTTCTCCCCGGTGTGCTAACGATTCTGCCAGCTCACCACCATAATAATAATAATAATATTTTGACACAGAAAGTCTTTTCCCTTTTTCCTTTGTACCGGCAAAGTTTTCAAATTATCATCCTTAAATCCTTAAAAATGTTTTAGCCCGAAGGCCGCGGCCATGCTGGGGCACCACCGCTGAATGAGCTACACTAATATGTGAATCCACCTCTGATACGTGGCACTTGATCAACAAGGGAGTTCGATGCTGCTGCCCGCATCTGTGTCTCCTGTCGTGAGGTAGGTTCATCTGGGACTCCCGACAAGAAGAGATCCAGTTTAGTTTTAAAGAAACCCAAAATCATGTCTAAATATTTCTGTCTGTGTATCTAAGTTTCTGTATTTGTGAGTGAAGTGCTTTTTTTTTTGTTATTTAGATACTGGGATGGTGAGAATTATGTGTAAGTGTTTGTGTATATCTCTATGTTTATATGCTGTTTTCTGAGAGAAGTAAAAGTATATATATGTGTGTGTGTGTATTTGCATAGTAGTAATGCTCTAGCATGGCCACAGCTCAGTGGTTGAACCAGTAAAGTAACGTGCTTGTTTCGTATGATATACACACACACACATGTATACATACATATAACATATATATACCACCACACACACCAACATATAATATATGTATATATGTATATATGTATATATTATATATATATATATATAATATATATATATATAATATATGTATATATATGTATGTATATATATATATGTATATATACTATATATATAAAACACACACATATGGCTAAGATCAAGGTCTAATATATACTCTTAATAGTTTTATATATATATATATATATGTTTGTGTGTGTGTACACTATATACATGTTTACATATATATATATATATATATATATATATATATATATATTTATACATACATACATGTGTGTGTGTATAGATGCACATAGATATACATATAGATACATGTATCTATACACACGTAGATGCATATATATTTAAGTACACACACTCACACACACATATATGCTTATATATATGTATATGTACAAATATATGTATCTAATATATATGTATGTATGTATAAACTTATGTGCGAATATATTCATACATACATACATATTTATACATATACATACATATATACATACATACGTTCACATATATATATACTCATTTTTATTGATGTATAAACCAAATATATTTTTAGTTGAGCAAATCGACCCTGGAACTTATTCTTTCTAAGCCCAGTACTTATTCTATCGGTCTCTTTTGCCGAACCGCTAGGTGACGGGGACGTAAACACATCAGCATCGGTTGTCAAGCAATGCTAGGAGGACAAACACAGACACACATACATATATATATATATATACGACAGGCTTCTTTCAGTTTCCGTCTACCAAATCCACTTACAAGGCATTGGTCGGCCCGGGGCTATAGCAGAAGACACTGAACCCGGAACCACACAGCCACTCCTGCACCTATATATATATATATATATACATGCGTACATACATATATATATATATATATGAATGCATGTGTATATATACACAAATACATACATGTATGTATTTATGTGTATAAATATATATGTGTATATATATATGACGTTAAACGATGATGATGATGATGATGATTCATACATACATACATATTTATAAATATACATACATACACACACACACACACATATATATATATACATGCATACATATATAGATATATATATACATGCATACATACATATATATATATGTATGCATGTGTATATATATACAAATACATACATGATGTATTTATATGTATAAATACATATGTGGTTATATTATATATATATATATATATATATATATATATATATATATATATACATAGTCTACCAATGTAAACAAACTCTAGCATAAATATAAATCTCAGATACCCGGGTAGTACTTAAAGTCACCTAATGGACAAACAAAAAATTGTAAAGCCCTGTGATGCGTGCTAATTACTCCACACATCAAACACACCTTAAATGTAGGTGTATATATTGAAGTGGAGGCTTGTTTTCACACCGAATTGTCCAATGTCGATTTGTACACCCATTTGTTGAGTGTGTATGTTTTTGTATGTAAATGAAAGTGTGTGCAGAAGTATGTGTGTGTGTGTGTGTGTAAATGGGTGGGATTTTGTTTTTTCACACATGGACATTTTTCAGATGTTTTAAGCAATTATCACCTTATAAACAGACTGTATATATATGTGTATGTATGTATGTTTTTGTGTGTATATATATGTATATACATACATGTATATGTACATATATGTATATTTGTGTATATATATATATATGTATACACACACACATACACACACACATATATATACATACACACATATATATACATATATATATATAAACATACATATATATATACACATATATACATATATATATAATAATAATGCATGCACATACATACCTACAAATATATATATATATATATATATATATATATATTATATAATATATAATATATATATATATATACATAACCATATATATATAGGTGCAGGAGTGGCGTGTGGTAGAGTAGCTTGCTAACCAACCACATGGTTCCGCGTTCAGTCTCACTGCGTGGCACCTTGGGCAAGTGTCTTCTGCTATAGCCCCAGGCCGACAATGCCTGTGAGTGGATTTGGTAGACGGAAACTGAAAGAAGCCTGTTTGTATATTATTAATATATATATATAGTTGTGTATGTGTGTGTGTGTCTGTGTTGTCCCCCTAGCATTGCTTGACATCCGATGCTGGTGTGTTTACATCCCCGTCAATTAGCGGTTCGGCAAAAGGAACCGATAGAATAAGTACTGGGCTTACAAAGAATAAGTCCCGGGGTCGATTTGCTCGACTAAAGGCGGTGCTCCAGCATGGCTGCAGTCAAATGACTGAAACAAGTAAAGAGTATATATATATAGATGAGTCTATTTTTCCCTTGTTAACAATTAACACAGAAGAGAAGATTATATGCTTTTACACCATTTATTCCTTTGGAATAACTATCAGTGATATCTTCGAAACATGTGTCGGAAGTAAAAGTATTTGAATTATACCTGCGTTAAACTCCATTTATTTATATATTTATATATATATATATATATAAGCATGTATATATATTGAACTCTACTATTTCCCTCTATTTAACCATCTCACATCGTCTCTGATGAAGGGATATTCCAGATATCCCAGAAACAGCTGTCAGGCTATCTTTCTCTTTATAAATGTCCTGAAAATTCCACACAGCCTTGGCTTTGTTGTCTCATTTTTTAAAATATATGTATATTATATATGTATATGTATATATATATATATATATATATATATATATAGATATATACATCTGGTGTATACACACACATATATATATATACATATATGTACATAATATATATATATATATAATATATCTATATATATCTATATATATATAAAGTTAATCCAAAACAAGAAAAGCACACCAAAAACACAACAACACGAGGACGTGGAACAAATATAGTATTATTGGACGCTCAGGAAAGGAGGAGGGTTTAACGTTTCGAGCGGAGCTCTTCGTCGGAAACATAGAAGGAAAGATCCAGAGAAGGGAAGACAGAGGAAAAAAAATCGCCAACGGTCCACACGAGGTCACATTTTGAATATATATATATATATATGTATATGTCTCACCCATGCCAGCATGGACGGAGGACGTTAAATGATATATATATATATATATATATATATACATAAACACACTTATATATATAAATATATGTATGTTTGTATGTATATATATATATATATACATGTATATATATATATATATATATACGTATGTGTATGTATCTACCTATATCTGTATGTAAGGATTTATTTGTTTTATTTGTTGTGTCATTTTTGTCTTTTCGTGTTGTCCTTTACCGTTGCATGTTAACATTTCCGGTTCAAGGGAGCAGGATGTCAGATTAAGGTGTGTGTGCGTGTGTGGGGGGGATATCTAAGGGGGATAATTCTATTTCCCTCTCCTCAATTTTTATTCTTCTACATGTCTTTCCCCCCCCCCCCCCCAAACAAGCACGTTTTACATTCTGTTAATTAAATTTAACTCAATAATATAATCATTAAAACAAAAAAAAAAAGTTTAGAAATAAATAATAATTTATTATACTCAATATCTTTTTTTTTTCTCTTTCTCATAAATTTAGACATTTTCTAAGTCATGGAAAGACAACTCCGACAAAAATATAAAAAGAAAAAAAAAAGTAAATCATATTGTAAAAAAATCACAGGAGCATGAACATAGATTAAGTGATATGAATATTGATCTAGAGGAAGTCTTTGAAATGTCTGTTATTCTTCATGGCTTTGGTAAGCTCATGGTTCCATGTCGTTTATGTTTGCCCTATATTTAAACATAAAATTATCAAAGGCATCTGGCTTAGTGGTTAGAGGTGTTTGGTTTTCATCAAAAGGTTGTGAGTTCCTGGTGGTGCATTGTCGATATTTTATTTTCTGAATTAAATCTTTAATTTTTAATTTTTAATTCACCTGAGGAAATGTTTTTTCTTTCATATTGTATTTGGTTTATGCATCAATAAAAAATGTCACCGAAACAGCTGTAGGAAACCTTAACCCATTTGTGTTCTGTAAGGTTATCTTCTCAGTTCGCCACACCACCTACGCAAGGGCGTTTATACACCCATATCCATTAACGGTTATATTTAATACTTTTTTGCTGTATTACTCTTTACTCTTTTACTTGTTTCAGTCATTTGACTGCGGCCATGCTGGAGCATCGCCTTTAGTCGAGCAACTCGACCCCGGGACTTATTCTTTTGTAAGCCCAGTACTTATTCTATCGGTCTCTTTTGCCGAACCGCTAAGTGACGTGGACATAAACACACCAGCATCGGTTGTCAAGCAATGCTAGGGGACAAACACAGGACACACATATATAATATACATATATACGACGGGCTTCTTTCAGTTTCCGTCTACCAAATCCACCCACACAAGGCATTGGTCGGCTCGGCCGGCGGGATAGCAGAAGACACTTGCCCAAGGTGCCACGCAGTGGGACTGAACCCGGACCATGTGGATGGTTAAGCAAGCTACTTACCACACAGCCACTCCTGCGCCTTATATTTAATACTATTTTGCTGTATTATATACTTGTTTCTTTTTTTTTTGTATCTGTTATTTTTTTTATCATTGGTTTTCTACATAAATGAACCTACATCCTTTAATTTGCTGCTTTTCGTTAAACGAACTGTGAAGATACCTTGCAGAACGGTTGTTACTTTAATGAGTTATATCTAATCATCGCTCAAAGAGACAAATCTATACCAACGGATGCTCCTGAACTGGTTGTTAAGTATCCCACCCATGAGGGATTGATGCTAGATGCGTCGAAACAATTGTAGGGATTAATAAAAATTCTCATATCTTCCATCTTTCATCTCTCTCGTTAACCAAATACAAAACGAACACCGTGAAAGTGAATGTGCTTTACTGGCAAGCTACGATACAATCTATTATCTAATGGTATGGGTGTGTGTGTGTTTATGTATATATGTATAGGTGGTGGTGTGGTCATGTGATAAGAAGCTTGCTTCCTAAGCTCATGGTTCTGGTTTCAGTCCCATTCAGCAAATGTTTTTTACTATAGCGTTGGGCTGACCAAAGCCCTGTGAGTGGATTTTGGTAGACAGAAATTGAAAGAAGCCTGCTGTGTGTGTGTATGTATGTGTGTATATATATATATATAATTATATTTTCTATTTCTATTTCTATATCTTGTTATATTTGTACTATATTAATGTATAATATCATTGCTGTGGTGTAATGGTTTAATAAAGTATTGATTGGGTATTATCTGATGGTTGATGTTTGATTGATTTAGGTATGTTTCTCCATTTTCTCATTTTGTATATATATATATATGTGTGTGTGTGTGTGTGTGTGTGTATGTGCATGTTTGTGTGTGTGTGTGTGTGTGCATGTGTGTGTGTGTGTGTGTGTGCATGTGTGTGTTTGTCTTGTCTCAGTCACCGCTTGACAACTTAGTACTGGTGTGCTCATGTCCT
>NW_021834230.1:65000-70000 GCF_006345805.1 Octopus sinensis
TGTAGGCCAGTAGGGACTCACAGGAGCAGAGTTTACCTTTGGGACAATCACACATATCCATTAGACATGACCTGCAAAATAAAATAATGAGGATGGGGCATGAACATCACATCTTCCTATTGTTCACAATTATAGAATCTTGAAGTTAACGAGGAAATATGTTGATAAAAATATTGTTCGACTAAAGGCTGTGCTCCAGCATGGCCGCAAGTAAACATCTCTATATATGTAAAGGCGGTGAGCTGGCAGAACCGTTAGCACGCCGGGCGAAATGCGTAGCCGTATTTCGTCCGCCGTTACGTTCTGAGTTCAAATTCCGCCGAGGTCGACTTTGCCTTTCATCCTTTCAGGGTCGATTAAATAAGTACCAGTTACGCACTGGGGTCGATGTAATAGACTTAATACCTATGTCTGTCATTGTTTGTCCCCTCTATGTTTAGCCCTTTGTGGGCAGTAAAGAAATATATATGTAAATGGCAAAATGTCTGTGTGTGTGTCCTTTATACAAATCCACAATTTTTCAGTTAGAGGGCTCGCACTTTCTATGGTCATTCAAAACCATCCAAGGGTGGTCGTGCACATCTTTACATTTCCCCAGTCACTCCGCAAAGCCAATAAAAAATCAATAGAAGTGACTTTTTTGTGAATTTTCTATCCAAAACCCAATCAAAATGCCCGAAACTTGATACGCCAATTGAATGCCAGCTAGCTGTATGTGATTGGTCGGAGATTTGGACAGTACTCGCGTGTATGTGCGCACGCACGCACGCACGCAGCTGTATATGCATGCACTAGCAGTATGACCCGGCGTTGCCAGGTCATAGTGCTAGTGGAAAAGAATAAAAGAGTAAAAGAATTACCTGTAATATGTTTTAGGGTCGACTTTTTTGCGGCACTCAACGAAGACGTCGCTGAGGAGTATTTGGCACTCGCGTTCTCGCGTTTTGAAATTCTTCTCACATGGCGATTCCTTCTTCTGGAGAGGCGTCAGTCGGTTTCGGCACGCTGATAGACTACCGGTTCTCCAACTGTCGCCAAACTCTTGTTCGTTGTAGTAAGTGACACCTTTTTTCCCGATTAAATCATCGGTCGGGTCACCGTTGTAGTTTCCACACAAACCGCACAGCTTCTTCTTGAACATGCTTGGCACCGTTATCTCCAGGAAGCTGTCTCCGTCCCACACTACTTGCATACCGTTCGGAGCATTCATCACCACCGAATGACCCTCCTGTCGAATCCACATCGTTGGGGCCGTTACTGACCGGAAAGGAAGCTTTATGCGCCGTCGGTTCACCTTGACGATCAGTTTCTGTTGTAATGTCACCCGAAAGTTCGGTAGCAAGATGGTGACACGATGCGTCCACGAGAAATCGGAGGTGAGGCGTGCATCGTTTTGGACCTTAATACTAAACGTTCGATCAACACAGTCCCTGGCTAAAACATATTTGCAGCGACCCTGAAAGTTGTAAATCTTGCCGTCGAAAGTTCGATAATGAGGATCGCCGAATACTGTACAGATGGCTTCTGTGAAACAACATAAATTATTATTATTATTATTATTATTATTATTATTATTATTATTATTATTATCATTATCATTATTATTATTATTATTGAGTGAGAGAGCAGTTCATGCCATCAAAGTGACACTGGGGTACAAATATACGAAGCCCAGTATACCCGTCATGACTACCCGTTTGATAAGGGTAGACCAGGCACATGCATCACAACCATGTGTGCGCGACATGGTGATCTCATATCAAGATAAACAGCACATGACCTTGCAGGTGGGGCCCAGTTAGAATTTTCTTCTGGTCGAGTAAGCCATCCTGCTCAAAAGGTCCCTGAGTAAAGGTTGTTTAAGGATGTTGAATGAAACACCCATGTTTCCAGAGGCGAATCATTTAAACCCCAAAGAATCCCTCTCAACACATGGCTATGATGTTCTCCCCACACCTACTTCTGCTCGTGATCAGAGATGCACATATCGTCAGCCACTAAGGGACATGCTCAACTGGTTAAGGTCAAACAACTGACAAGCAAATCTTTTGGTATTCAGCAGAATATTTGCTGTAGCCCATCTTTTATGCCAAGACAAAACAATGTACATGATAACACTTTTATTATTATTATTATTATCCTTATTATTATTATTATTATTATTATATTATTATTATTATTATTATTATTATTATTATTATTATATTATTATTGTTATTATACTCTAACATATAAGTAAATTGTTTTAACGAAATGGAAGAGAAGAGAAATGTCGTACCTTCAACACAGACTGGACAGCACGTATCAGGGGTCAGCTGTAACTTATAACCCTGGTGACCATTTCGGTTTGGTAGTAGTGGTGGTGGTGGTGGTGAGAAATGTAACAATTAGAATGAGTAGAACAAATTCATATTATATATATAGAGAGAGAATTCATAAAAACAACAAAAGACAAAGACGGGTGGTGTAGACAACAAACAGATGTATTAGTATAACGCTCGGGAAGTGAAAAAGTCTTTAATGTTTCGAGCCTATGCTCTTCTACAGAAAGGAACACAGAAAGAAACGAGGAGAGAAAATAAAGAATGTGTAGTGGCTAGCGATCTATCATATATAATATATATATCATATATAATATATATATATATCATATATAATATATATCTCATTATAAACAACATGGACCCATTTTCTTCTTAAGAAAAAAGATATTTTCATATAAATTAAACATTGTATCATGAATAGCGATTGCGAAACCGGTCGATACATTAAAAATTATACTATAACCATGTAAGTGTACGTATTTTCCGTTTTTATTTTTCTTATATACATTACAATCCACCACGTGGGGACAACCGGAATTCCTCTTTTCTGTATATATGTATATATATATATAAACATACAACACATGGAGAATCTCTATGTAAGCGCTACTCAAACGTTGTCCCTTAAGAGGAACCTGGGTGCACCATAGATTTTTGAAAATATAATCTAAGGGTATTTTTTAATTAGCTTGAAATGTTGTAATGGGTAAATGAAATAAATGGTTTAAAGAAAAAAAAAACATCATCCTCATCGTCGTCTTCATCGCCGTCATCGTCATCGTCATTTCACGTCCATCTGCCATGCATGCATGGGTAGGACGGTAGACAGGGGACCGGTCAGGTAGAAGACTACCCTAGACTAATGTGCCTGTTTTGGCAGGATTTTTACGGCTGGATGCCCTTCTCAACACCAACCACTCTGCAGAGCAGCAAGCCACCAATCATAGAAGGGAGAAAGGCAAGTACTTACTTTAGGGCACTTCAGAGTGTTGTTACATTCTTCCATGGTGCAATGCACGTGTCCGTCCCTGCACTCGCACGCCGTGCACACGTCACGCTGCCACTTGTCTCCATGCTGAAGAACAAAATCCAAAAACAAATCAAAGTAAATAAATGAATAAAATAAAAATAAATGAAGGCGTAGGCGTGGCTGATTGCTTCCCAAACACATGGTTCCGGGTTCAGTTCCACTGCGTGACACCTTGGGCAAGTGTCTTTTGCTGTAGCCCCGGGCTGACCAAAACCCTGTGAATGGATTGGCAAATGGAAACTGAAAGAAGCCACCACCATCAGCGACAATAGATACAACACCATGACCGCCATCACAACTACTACTACGACGACGATGACCACCACCACCACCACCACCGCCGCCTCCACCACCATCACCACCACCACCACCGCCGCCGCCGCCTCCACCACCATCACCACCACCACCGCCGCCTCCTCCTCTACCGCCACCACCACCACCACCACCACCGTCACCCACCCCCAACGGCAACACCACCCATAACAACAATTCTTTCTTACCATTTGTATTTGTCCATTATAGCGACATTCCTTCCTGGGTTTCACTTTACACTTGGGACAGCAGTTGCCCGGCGTCGTGTACTGTTGCTCCACTGGACATATAAGGACCGGACATGTCGGACTGCTACATACCATTGTGCCTTCCTGCAACGAGAGATTTGAAACAGATGTTAGGGAGAAAGGTTGGTTGTTAATCGAGGCTTTTATGATCATAGAATTCACTGGCAGGATAATAATTGCTTTCGTTTTGGTATTTGGTTGCCAGGATTCTTGTTATGAACTCGTGTGTTGAAATAGATTTTGATTATGTTTATTGCTGGTAGAGACACCATGTTTCGTTTAATAAACATAATATACTACAATGGTAGATAATTGTCGCAAATTCTCGGCATGAAACCATTGGTAGCCTTGTTCAACAATAAATAATATTTACCAACCAATGCGGTGTTGAGCCCTCATTCTCACTGTTCGATATTAACGTGTATGGGGGGGCGTATGTGTGTGTGTGGGTGGTCGCGCGCCCGTGTGTATGCATATGTGTGTATGTACGAGGTTATATCAAAAAGCTCCCGAGACTACTGTAGCGCGCCAACAGCTGGCAGCACACGGTTGCGTGCTCAGTGAGGTGTTAAACTTGGGAAGTCTGCTACAGAGACATTGAGCATGCTTCGGCAAGCTTACAGCAATGGGGCAATGGGTCGTATGCAATGTTTCAAGTGGCACGTTTGCTTCAAATGCGGACGACAGATCCGTAGCTCTTCAGTCAAGAACATGATCATTGTTTTTTTTTCTTAACAGCTGCGGTATTGTGCATCAAGAATTCGTACCCCTCCAGGGTCAGAGCATCAATCGAGAGATCTACTGCGACATTTTGAAGCGTTTAAGGGAAGACATTCGGTGAAAGCGTCCGGATCTGTGAAGAATTCAATTCTTCACGACCACAATGCACGGCTCTCCCCCTGAATTTCTAACCAAAAACAACATGACCATCACTGCCACACTCGTCCTAATCACCAGATTTAGCATCTGCTGACTTCCATCTCTTCCCTGACGAAAACGCAGCTCAAAGGTCGCCATTTTGACACCGTTGTCACGATCAAGAGCGAATCGCAGGTCATCAACTCGCTTACCGAAAATGATTTCTAA
>NW_021834230.1:72500-74623 GCF_006345805.1 Octopus sinensis
ACGTCCCCGTCACTTAGCGGTTCGGCAAAAGAGACCGATAGAATAAGTACTGGGCTTACAAAGAATAAGTCCCGGGGTCGAGTTGCTCGACTAAAGGCGGTGCTCCAGCATGGCCGCAGTCAAACGACTGAAACAAGTAAAAGAGAGATAATGAAAAAGGCGGGGGCAAGGGAATGGTGTGGTGTGGGATTTGGCACCTTCAAATAACTGGACCATTTTATTTTGAGGGCTCTATGATAGGTGGTTCGTATCTGGGCATACTTGGTAACAAGATGATGCCTCACTTCGAAGGAGAAAACCTGTCTGGTTTCAGCAGGATGGGATTCCACCCCGTTTATCAGGTAAAGGTTCATGATTTTCTGAATGAACATTTTCCAGGGAGATGGCTCGGGTGTCGTGGGCCAATTGAATGGGCACCATGGTCACCTCATTTCACTCCCATGGACTTTTTCTCCAGGGGGCTACATTAAATCCCTTGTGTATTCTGAAAAGATTCGTGACCAAGGACCTCTACAAAGAATTGTCGAAACGTGTGAAGAAGCCAAACGCTAAGAAGAAATATTTGTGAGGGTTCATCGCAGTTTCAAATTCCGTATGAACATTTGACTAGAGCAGTGCTTTTCAACCATTTTGCTGGAGCGGAACCCCAAGAAAACATTCCACTGGCTCGAGAACCCCTGTGCAATAATTTAATAGTCTTATGCACACATATCTGCACAGGAGAATTAAAAATTACTGTCGATTTTAGCATTTTTGTAACTTCTTGCGGAACCCCTGGACTGTACTGGCAGAACCCTAAGGTTCCGCGGAACCCTGGTTGAAAACCACTGGTCTAGAGCCACATGGCCAACACGTCGAACATTTGTAATGGATTGCCTACTTCATTGCTAATAAAACATATTTGATATCTCCCATGGTGTGCGACTTTGTGGCCACCCTGAATAACACGTATAACTTACCTTACAGCTACACTCAATACAGGGGTCCCCTCCTGGGGTAAACGTGTCGCCATTTTTAAATACTTTCCCTCCAAAGGAACACCCTGTAAAGAAATGGGGAAAGAAATAATTCTCGGAAAATTCTCAAGCAGACCTTTCCATCGAAGTTTTACACAAAATTTCCCTCACAACACCCGGCTACAAAAAAAAACACAAAAATGGCCGTGCTGCACTCCCACGTATATTTTGTCTCCATCCAGTTCTCAGGTATTTTTTACACAAATTTTAATCAATTTTTTAAAATTACGGAAATAAACAATTAAACAAACGAACTTTCAGATAGAATTTATCTAACCATAAGCAAGCTTCTCAACACAAAGCGAACGATTTTTACACACAATATTCGAACGCCATCATCATCATCATCATCATCATCATCGTGATCATGATCATGGTCATTCACATCATCATCATCATCGTCATCGTCGACGCCGTCGTCGTCATCATCATCATCGTTGTTGCCGTCTTCATTACAGCCAACACCATCACCACCATCACCACCGCCACCATCACCACTGTCATCATCATCATCACCACCACCACCACCACCACCACCATCATCACTACCACCATCACCACCACCACCACTACCAACACAGCCATCACCACCACCATCACTACTACTACTACTACAATCACCACCACTGTCGTCACTACCGTTATCACCAGCACCATCACCACCACACTATCACTACCACCACCATCACCACCACCACCATCACCACCACCACCACCACTACCACCACCACCACCACCACCACCACCACCACCACCACACCATTACATGATATCTTATGGACTTACCGGCACAGGATGGACAGCACCTGCCTGGAATGTGCACAGGGTTGTGACACGGTGTGTAGCACTTCATGGTCGACGCCGTCACCACAGCAGCCTGAAGAGGAAGAACCGGTGCGTGTGTTAATATTGGCACAATGACCCTCCCGACACAAAAACAACAATAGCACACCATGTGTATGGGTATGTATGTATGTGCGTATATATGTGTGTGTATATGTATGTATGTGTGTGTATGTATGCGTATGTATGTGCGTATGTATGTGCGTATGTATGTATGTACGTATGTTTGTATGTATGTATGTACGTATGTTTGTATGTATGTAT
>NW_021834231.1:0-40000 GCF_006345805.1 Octopus sinensis
CAAAAATATATCGATAGAATAAGTACCAGGCTTTAAAAAAAGAGCACTGGGGTTGATATATTCGACTATAAATTCTTCAAGGTTGTGCCCCAGCATGGCCGCAGTCAAATGACTGTAACAAGTAAAAGAAAAAAAGAACAAAATAAATACAAGTGTATAATTAAACTGGTAATAGTCAGTGTTGTGTTGTGCAGGACGAGAGCAGGAGTGAGAATAAAAGAGATTTTCTTATAGAACATGGAAGAATGCTGAATAAGCGAAGAATTGATAAAGAGAAGGTTGAAAACGATGAATGTTTCAGATCATTTTAGTTATTATGTGATATAAAAACGGAGAGAAACCAAATTTGATGCACCCAGCAGAAATAGAAAGTTTATAATATGATACATGATCTCGATTAAAAATCAGCTAGATAGAGAAAAGCCTGTACGTGGACAATTTCAGTTGCGTACAAAAAGAATATAAAATATCAATTTATTTCTACAAAATACATATATCACTTTTCAGAGGCAACGTTATTTCCCCAGTCGATAGCAAATAATATCAGATAGGATATAAATCAGACGGGATTTCTGCTATTACTGCATTAAATAGCTTAATTTGCATAAAAGTCGTTTACAGGTCTCATTATTAATCAAGATAGATACATATATATATATATATATATATATATATATATATACATAGAGAGGAGAGAGAGGAGAGATGAGAGAGAGAGATAAATAGATAGATAGATGTATAGATAAATAGATAGATATATAGATAAATAGATAGATAGATAGATAGATAGATAGATAGATAGATAGATAGATAGATAGATAGATAGATAGATAGATAGATAGATAGATAGATTGATTGATTGATAAATAGATAAATTAATAGTTAGATAGGTAGATAGATTGATTGATTGATTGATTGATAAATAGATAAATTAATAGTTAGATAGATAGAGATAGATAGATAGATAGATAGATAGATAGATAGATAGATAGATAGATAGATAGATAGATAGATAGATAGATAGATAGATAGATAGATAAATAGATAGACTGATTGATTGATAAATAGATAGATTAATAGTTAGACAGATAGAGATAGATAGATAGATAGATAGATAGATAGATAGATAGATAGATAGATAGATAGATAGATATGTTTCTTTATTAGCCACACAGGGCTGCACACAGATAGAACAAATTACAAGGTAGAGCTTTTCTTTTGAAGGTATTAAAAAAAAAAAAAAAAAGGAAGGGGGGGGAGGTTCGATCAAAAGGGATCGTAAAAGGAGAGAGAGAGGACAAAAAAAAAAAGGGGGGTAAAAAAAAAAAAAAAAAAAAAGGGGAGAGGAAAAAAAAAAAAAAAAAAAAAAAAAATGATCAATAGGGATCGTTATCACAGAAATGTCAATATGAAGTGTAAAGGGGAGGACAGGTGAGGTTTACCCGTGGAAAGAAAAGCCTACGGAAAAGACCACGGTAACCTCGGTCAATGAAGTCACATTTTATATTCTTTTTTTTTTTTTTTTTTTTTTTTTTGCAAATAAGAACTCTCTGTTTTCGATTTTCTGGGTTCATAGGACTATGCTCAAGGTGGCTTCGTCATTCATACGTGCCATTCTTGCTACATTCACCCATCTTTTTTTAAAACATTCGCTAGACAAAACTTGCCTCTCTACTCTCACTTTCTTTTCAAGTGGTACTTGAAGAAGTTGATGAGAGATTGACCAGAGAGAGGAAAGTGTTTGTCTCCAATCCTTTCAGACGCGTCCACCAGATACATTCTTTCGCCATAGCCACAAGGATGATGAAAATAGCTCTTCCTTCCCGTTTGAAGGAAGGAGGCGTGACAATATTGACGATAGACTCAGCTGATAAACCGACTCGTCCCACACGTGACAGCAGTTGTTCGACATAAGCCCACAGGTCGGAAATTGTTGGACACTGAACGAGTGCGTGCAGAACGGTTTCGTCGCTCTGACCGCATCTCGGGCAGGTCGGCCCCGTGTTTCTCGAGCCGTGTCTGTAGAGCTTATCCCGAACGGGTAGCGCTTCTCGGTAGCACTGCCAGGCCAGGGATCTCTGGAAGTTGTCCATGGGCCCTGGCCCGAAAGTCGTCCCGAACAGGCGGGTCAGGTACTCCTCGTCGACGTCCAGGTTCGCCCCGAGCTCGTCGTCGTACCTCCCCTCCACTAAACCCCTATAGAATGCTTTGGTTGTGTTGAAGTCACTTAAGGTCGACCCAGGACGGCAGAGTTGCTTGAGAGCAACGCGACACTCGCGGTGCCATTCGCCCTTCCTCGGCCTCTTTTGATCCACGACTGCAGTTCGGTCATGGAGACGAGCTGCGGGAAAGCGTGCCTCACAAACGGCGACCACACCTGTTCACCGTCGTCTACATAGAGCCAGAGATGTCGCAGTCTCAGCGCGTGTCTGCGCATCATCAACCACGGCATGCCCAGCCCTCCTTTAACGGGTGTTGACAGCAAATGGATCGCCTGACCATCGGGACGCATCCTTTCCACGAAGCGAAAGAGGATGCGTTGTAGTTTGGTGATGGTAGGGTCGGGACAAGGTACGACGGTCAGGGCGGTAGTAGATGACGGACGCGATGTACGTGTTCGCCACCTCCGCTCGACCTTTTAGGGACAGTTCCTCTCGGCCCATTGCCGGGCGAGAGTGACCACCCTACTCGTTATCTCGTTCCAGTTCTTCTCCACTTGGAGGTCCGGACCAAACCAGAACCCCGAGCAACTCAACCGGGCCGTCGGTCCAGCGTCCCACGACGGAGGCGCTGGTGGACGGCATGGGCTTGCTTCTCCAGGTGCCTAGTCGCAAGCCCACTGACTTTTCCCGGTTGATTTTCGCTCTGTCACCGCTTCGTAGTTTTTCAGTGTCTCGCCGACCAGCTCGATGTGCTCGTGGCTAGACACTATGACGGTGACGTCGTCCGCGTATGCAGACACGCTCGTCCCGCATCCCAATTCTCGCGGGATGCCCCTTAGAGTCGCCAGCTTCCGCAGTAGTGGCTCAAGAGTCAATACGTATAGAAGCGCCGAGAGGGGGCATCCCTGACGGACCGAACGTGCAATGTCGAAAGGTCTCGATAGATGTCCATTTACGCGAATTACCGAACGGATGCCCCTGTACAAGGCAGCTATCCAGCCGCGGAAGACGGGACCGAAACCAGCCGCTCTCAGGACTGCCTCCAAGTATCGATGGTCTACCCTATCAAAGGCTTTTGATTGATCCAAGTTGATCAGGGCCCCACCCATGCCAGGTTCGTTAACTACCCTGTCTATGATGTAGCGCATCAGATGGAGGTTGTCATGGATGGTCCGGCCTGGCACGGCGCATGTTTGCGCCCTGTCGACCAGTTTCTCGATGACAAGCGCCAACCTCTTGGCTAGCACCTTGGCCAAAATTTTCAAGTCTGCATTAAGCAGAGTGATGGGCCTAAGTTATCTATTACATTTCCCTTGTTTAGATCTTTCTTCAGCAGTGTTACGGCTCCTCGGCTCACAAAACCAGGAATGCTCCCGTTTTGCTGCCAGTTGCAGTACACCGCCGCCAAGAGATCTCCAAACAAGTCTGGCATACAATTGTAAAGCTCGTAGGGTAGACCATCCAAACCCGGTGATTTGTCCCTCGAGCATTCTGCCATCGCTTCCCGCACTTCCGCCGCCGTGATGGCACCTTCGCAGCACCCTGCTTTCTTGTCGAGAGTCGTGGTAGGCTATGTAGGTAGGCACTGAAGTCCACCCTACGTTCTTGCCCTCCACTCGTTCCGAACAGTCGGGCAAAATGCTGCTGAAAGGCCTCACACATTTTACTTGGCTCGAGCAATTCGCGCCCCTGTTCATCTACCAGTGACCGAATGGTGGCTTTGTTGCCCTGTTGCGCCTCTGCCACCCGGGCCTCTCTCGCGGCTCCAACACCTTCGTTCCTTAGAGCACGCATCCTAGCTCTGACAGCACATCCTTCGTGTTTGGCGTTGAAGTGTTGGTCGAGGGCCAACCTCGCCGCCAAAACGTCGGATGCGATGCCGCTTCTAATTGCCTCTTCTAGCTTCTTAACTAGCTCACCCTCTACTCTATTTCTATCTATGGCTAGTGCTTTGCTGTACCTAATCGCTTCTGCTTTTACTGCTCTCTTGAGGGCAAACCACCATTTGTTGTTGATGATGGCTCCCGTCAAAGCCCTCTTTACTAGTGTGCTAATCCGGTCTCTGAAAACTTGTCTCGATGGGAAAGACGCGTTTAGTTTCCAGTATCCGGGACCCTGCCTAAGTGTCTTACCTAAGTCTAGCGTACATGTCACAAGTTTGTGATCCGTGTAGCTGACTATGTGGAATTGTGGACATCCTATGCTATCTCTATCTACTGTCCTACACAGTATCCTATCTAGATACGATCTCGACGACCCGATGCGGTTGCTCCATGTCCACGTTGGCGCATTCGGGTGGTCTAGTCGAAACCTGTCAGACAGTTGAAAGCGTCTGAGCAGGTCTCTGAGGCATTTGCATCCCCGTCTATTCCTATCTCTACCCACGTAGTCTACATGCGTGTCCAAGGTAGCATTCCAATCCCCCACTAAGAGTAAAGGACGAGACGTTCCCAAGAAAACTTCTAGACGTTGAAAGAAATCCGCCCGACCTGTTAAGGGCGGTGCGTAAACTGATACGAGTCGAAAAGCGCACCCATTGCTGCCGTCGACATCCAGGACGACCAGTCTACCCTCCGGGTCTACGAATATTGTCCTTACATTGAGATCCAGACTCTTGTGAAAAAGTACCGCGGTGCCACTACCGCCCATTCTCGGCAGACAGGGGGAAAAATAAATGTTGAACTGTCCGCCAAACATGGTCTTTAGGGCCCGCGGATTGTGGAGTCTGGTCTCGCTTATGGCTATGATTTCTAACTTATGTGACTTTATGTCATTTAAGAGGTACCTTGTTTCCAAGGGGACCCCAAGCCACGCGCATTTACACAACCAATCTTGATCATAGTTCTAATGAATTAGAATACAGAGGTTACTTACTGCTCGAAAGTTTTTGCTTTCTCCTCCGTTGGTTTGTCCTCGAGAAGATCCCAGTACAGTTTCTTTGTGAGATATTTTTGGCATTTACCAACCGCACTGGGGAAAATGCCTTTGAGTGTGTGGTGCAGACTTTTGGAGATGTGTATTATTTTGATGTGGTCTGGTGGTGTTGTGTATGGGTGGTTGTTTGTTTTTATGTCATCTTCTGTTATGTTTGTTTTTGATTGGATGTATTCCATCAAATTGTGTTTTTGGTGTCTATGGCTGTGAGCATGTTTGCTGTATATGTTTTTGTGGTGTTGGTGTGTGGCTGTTGTTTGCGTTGGGTTTTGAAATGTCTTCGGGAGATGTATTTCCCCCTGCTTGTTCGTGTTTGCATTTGGTTTGTTGTGTTTCTGCTCTTTATTTTCCTTCTTTTTGTAGCTATTTGCCATTCCTCACTGGTTTCGTCTTCCGACGAAATTTCTGAGGAATCAGAAGGGGGTAGGGGTATGTTGTGGGCTTCTATGTATGTCTGTGTAAGTGGTTGTATTGTTGTTTTCGTTGTTGTTGGTTGTTGAGTGTTTGTGTGTGTTGAGTGCGGTATAAGGGATGGGGGATCAGTTTGTGTGTGATTTCTTTGTTTTTCTGTTCCTTTGGGTTTTGCTGTTGATGGTGGTGTTGGTATTTTTCCAGGTGTCGAGTGGTTTTTGGTTGATGACGGATTAGCTTGGTGTGCTTCTCTTGTCGTCTTCTGTGTGATGGTGGTGTGGGTAGTAGAGTTTTTTTCCGGAGTGCTTTGGTTGTGGTAGTGGTTGTTGTGTTGCTCTGGTGTGCAGTGGTTGGGCACGTCTTTTTCAAGTGTGTTTCGCTTCCACACAAATAGCAGCGTGGTCGCCTGCCCTCTACCACTATATAAGAGTTTGTAGCCTCCTGGCAGTTCTATAGCCGTGGGTATCTTCTCTCTTGCTGCTTCATCCAATTGAAGCAGGAATTCGATTGATTTGCCCACATAGTCTTTCTCTCCTAGAACCGCGATTTCCAGGATGTTTGTCTCTGACATTGTCTCTGACATTTCAAAGCAGATGGCAGAGACCACCCATTGTGTTTCGACATCAAATGGTATGTTTTTTATTTGGACTTTCGTGACCCTTTTGTTTAAATAGACTGGTATCATTACCAAGTCGTCCGAATGTAGCTCCAATGTGGAAAAACGTTTTGCTAAACTTTCGTTGAGGAAACGTACTTGGACTGTACCAAATTTGTTCCCCAACTGATATATTCCTTGGAGTCCCATACAGGACGAAGGCATTTATCGATTTTTTCCTGCGGTGCATTTTCTGTTCTTCTTGTTTTTTTGTTTATTACTTATAAATTATTGTTTTTTTTTGCGTGTTTTCCACGATGTGTTGTGGAATATGAAGGTGCAATTTGTCTCCTTCTTTGGAGAAGAGTGCCTTTGTGCGGTTTATCTCTTGTGTGGTGAATGTTACAATTGTTCTTTTTTTTTTTGTTACGTCCGCAAAATTCGTTTTGAATTTGGCAGTAGAAGTGTTAATTGTGGCAGTAATTAATTGAAGTCATGGTGGTAGTGGTGTTGTGTTGGCGGTATTAGCAGCAGAAGGCTTGGATGTAGCATTTGACGTCGTAGTAGTGGTGTTGGTGTTGGCGGTGTTGTCTTTGGTAGGCGGCTTTGTGCCAATTTCGTTGTTGTTGTTGTTGGTGGTGATGGTGGTGGTGCTGGCATTCATGTTTTCGTTTGTATTCATTTTTGAAATCCCTTTCTCTGTCCCTTTATCATCAACAAGTGGTGTGGGGAGTGAGGGGAAATCTAAGTTAATGTCTTTGGTCGCGGCGATGGTGAATGCGACGTTAGATTTGTTGTTGTTGTTGTTGGTGGTGGTGATGGTGGTGACAGCGGTGTTCACGCTGCGATGTTTAGCAGCTAGTGGTAGCAATAGTGTTTTGCTACCGTTCTGCATGACTGGCGGGCTAGCCACGTGGTTTCTAGTTGCCATTTTCAAAATGAAAAATGGCTAAAAAACCCACGAAAGTTTTGAACGTTTTTTTGTAATTTCGCCCATACAGGGGCGGAATTCTACGTGAATAATTCTCAGGTTTTTTAGTGAATGAATTTGCACAACGATTAAAACAAAATATTTGACAACAAGGAGTTTTAAACATGTAAAAGTGGCCAACTTACTTGGAGCCGATATGACTAGCGTCCGTCCATTGTGAGATAGATAGATAGATAGATAGATAGATAGATAGATAGATAGATTATGGACCACTCAGCGTTAATCTGGACGGCAAAGATAAAGATAAATATTCAAATGATATTGCTGTATTAAGGACTAGTAACAATTAAAAATCTTCTCTCAATGGTTTTGGTGTTCGGCAAAAGAGAGCAATATTCTACAGACTATTTCGCAGTTTTATGACCATCTCAAGAAAGACTAGTCTGATATCGTTCGCCAATCGATAGCATAGAATATTACGCTGCTATATATAAGATCATTTTTACTATTCTGGTTTGTGAGAGCAGCCGAGTTTATTTCAGATATTCTCATTTTAAAACTTATCTGTGGCTAATCATTGGGAGGGCGTTGGTGTTGCCTTGGCGGATGTTTGCGCGCTCTGAGTGGTCTTGTTTTATATGTATTGCATTATGACCGAATTATCCAATCGGGAATTGGTTAGATTGCCATAAAAATGCATGCAATAGTACTTATATGCTTATTTATCATCAATTATTGATATTTCGAATTTTCGAATGCATTTAATATGCACGTTTCAAGTGTTTGCATAAGAATTTCTTGTCAGAAATATATTCCCGCTAGTTAGCCATTACAAGCAAAATACGTTGGTAGTTTCTGTGTGTGCATCTGTATGTGTTCGTGTGTGTGTGCATGCATACACATGCATATATATATATATATATTATATATATGTATGCATGTGTATGCACACACACACACACACACGCACGCACACACACACACACACACACACACACACACACACACATATATATATATATATATATATATATATATATATGTACTCTTTTACTCTTTTCAGTCATTTGACTGCGGCCATGCTGGAGCACCGCCTTTAGTCGAGCAACTCGACCCCGGAACTTATTATTTTGTAAGCTCAGTACTTATTCTATTGGTCTCTTTCGCCGAAACGCTAAGTAACGGGGACATAAACACGCCAGCATCGGTTGTCAAGCAATGCTAGGGTGACAAACACAGACACACAAACACACACACGCATATATATATATATATACATATATACGACGGGCTTCTTCCAGTTTCTGTCTACCAAATCCACTCACAAGGCTTTGGTCGCCCTGAGGCTATAGTAGAAGATACTTGCCCAAGGTGCCACGCAGTGGGACTGAACCCGGAACCATGTAGTTGGTAAACAAGCTACTTACCACACAGCCACTACTGCGCCTATATGTATGTATATATACGTACATAAAAAGAGAAAGGCAGGTAGTCGGAAAGAAACAGAAGACTGTATAAGCCAATCCACAGAAAAAGATAGCACGGGAAAATTTATAAATAGAAGTACAGTAGAACCTCGGTTTTCGAAGAACTCTAATCACGAAGAAATCTTACTTTATCTCCTGTTTGTCTCATATTCATTTAATACAGTAGTACTCGGCTTACGAACGCCTCTGATTACGAATAAATCGTGCTTGATATATATAGCTTTCTCTCACTTTCTCTGTATATATATATATATATATATATATACATTCCTGTCACAACCTGGGACGTTGAAGACTTCTTAAATGCAAGAAAGTATACTATTCCCTTATTATTTTATATTCAATATTTCATCAATTGAATAAGACAAGCAATACTTCATTTCATTTTACTATATATACTATTTATACTATATATTCTATATTCAACATTAATGTTATAAAGAATATAAATAAAACATAAAAAACAGAGTTGGAATTCCTTTGAATAATATATATATATATATATATATATATATAATATATATATATATATATATATATATCAAGGACTATTTATTTGCGATCAAAGTTGTTCGAAAACCGAGGTACTACTGTACCACCAATGGAGGAATAATTAATAATAGTGTAATGATAAATAATCGTGCAATAAGCTTCATATATACAAATCGAGAAGACATTAATAAATTATGCTCCCAAAGAAAAGACAATTAATTCTCAAGCAGGATTTGTAATGTAATTACTTTGCTGAAAATCTATGAGAACCTAATAAAATTTTTTATCCTCTTGTCTATAACACCTTCATGCCCTTGCTCTAATATGAAGCTGTGAGGCAATGAATTGAACTCGAATTAAACATATGTGATATTCGGGTACGCTTTAGAATATAATTTATTATTGTATACGTGTGGTAGTGGATAGTTTTTAATTAACCGCAAAACTAAAACACGGTGGATGTAACGGTAATGATAAACAATAAATTAATGTTATTAATAACATTAAAGGTATTATTAAAAATAAAAGTGATAAACGTATCCTTATATTAAGAATCCTTACATTAATAATGCTACTACCACCACAACTTCTACTACTACTAGTAGTAATAATAATAATGATAATAATGATAATAACGGCGGCGATGATGACGATGATGATAACGATCATAATATTAATAATAATACGATAATGATAATGATGATATTAATGAAAATGATCATACTTGATGATGACAAACAATATCTAAAGATGCTGAGTAAAATGGAAAATGATAACAGTAACAATAACAATGCTACTACTATTTTCAGTAATGATGATGATGATGATGATGACGATGAGGAGGAGGAGGAGGAGGAGAAGGAGTATGGTGGTGATGATTATGGTGATAATGATGATGATGATGGTGATGATGACGACGACGATGACAGTGATGATTATGGTAATGATGATGATGTGATGATGTGATGATGATATAAGTTGATGATGATGACGATGATGATGATGATGATATAAGTTGATGATGATGATGACGATGATGATGATGATGATGATGATGATGATGATGATGATGATATAGAAATAATGATAAAGGTTGCAAAATAAGTAATATTGCAAAACAAATTGAATTCTGATATTAGAAACGGATAAGCTATCGGACTGTCAATTCTCCGATGAGTTCAAATCTGATGCAACTAATTTTTGGAGAAGAACACATAACTCTATGTCTATTAGTTTGCCAAATCGATGTCAGTCTGAAGATAATCTTCACGTGTGCTGGGAGAACACTAATGGAAACTCTGCTCTAAATAATACTTTATCAAGAATTGGCCAAGTGTCATTTTTCAGTTTGGTAGTTATTATATAACGTTGCTCAGATTTAGAAGAAGAATTTCAAGAGAGAGTCGTAGAGCAAAGTTTTGTTTTTCACGGTTGAAGAAAAACTTGCTGGCGAAACCGGGAACCTAGCTGCGAATGATTCAAGAGAGATTACTTCAGCATATTTACATTTTCTATCAAATTATGAGAAATATTATTTCTCACACCATAAACTGGAAACTTTTAAGGTGAAATATAATTTGATGAGATATATGCATTATATAAATGGATAACAGAATGTGGTATTCATTCCTTTGGCTATAGCTCTTAAAATAAAAGCTATATTACGAAATGATATCATATAACTGATTTTTGACTAGGCTTTCTGGAACTTCGATCATAAACTAGTTACTCATTAGATATCAAGATGAGACAAAATACAAAAAAATACTAGCTGTTTGAAGTCATTGTGTTGTCCAGTAATAGGGTAAATATGGTGACCCAGGTTCAAATGGACAAATATATATCATAGTGCTTAGAATGTATTATAAACTGAAATCATAACAGATTTTGATTAGGCTTTTTAGAACTCCGATCAGCATCTGGTAACTCATTAAATATTAAAATATGAGACGAAAAAATAACTAGCTCTTTGAAGTTATTGTGTTGTCCAGTAATAGGCTAAGTGATGTAAGCCAGGTTCATAACATAGTGCTTAGATCTTGCCCAAACTGTTTCATTTCACTTACGACTCTACTGCTTTCAGAAGTCACTAAATCTAAGTTTTTCGTTCTCATAATTAGTATAATGGAATTGTAGAAAATCAATAGAGTCAAAAGATATAATTGAAAACAGCGCTGTTTGAGAAATGCTGCTGTTTCTTTCGTTCGAAATTATATGAGTTATAAACACATGGACATGATGTGTAAAAAATTATTCTACCGAAGTACTTTGACGTGTTACGAAGTTGAGTGAGCTTAACACTGCCAACAATTCCCCAATTTCCGCAGTGTGAAATATCTTTAGTTTTCTACACGAAAGTGACGAAAGTTACTTAACAGTGCTGAAGTTAAAAAATGTTAAACAGTATTTCGGCTTTAACCAATAGGGAACTGAAAAATTCATTATAAACATTAATAAACAACACGGAAATCATTTTGACAGACGCAGAAACGCACAACGTAGCATGAAGAAAATTGTAATTTGACATTCTATTCACATTGAGTAATAATGTTATGGCGGTCACGAAATGTTTGGTATTCGTTAATTTGAAGTTGCGAACGTGTAGGACGTACAACTTGTTTATTATCAAAGATACCAATGTTCTAATATTTTTCTTATACTCTCTTTTACTTGTTTCAGTCATTTGACTGCGGCCATGCTGGAGCACCGCCTTTAGTCGAGCAAATTGACCCCAGGACTTATTCTTTGTAGGCCTAGTACTTATTGTATCGGTCTCTTTTGCCGAACCGCTAAGTTACGGGGACTCAACACACCACCATCGGTTGTCAAGAGATGTTGGGGAAACAAACAAAGACACATAAACACATACACACACATACATATATATATATATACATACATACAACAGGCTTCTTTCAGTTTTCGTCAGCCAAATCCACTCACAAGTCTTTGGTCAGCCCGAGGCTATAGTAGAAGACACTTGCCCGAGGTGCCACGCAGTGGGAATGAACCCGGAACCATGTGGTTAGTAAGCAAGCTACTTACCTATTTCTTTACTACCCACAAGGGGCTAAACACAGAAGGGACAAACAAGGACAGACAAACGGATTAAGTCGATTATATCGACCCCAGTACGTAACTGATACTTAATTTATCGACCCTGAAAGGATGAAAGGCAAAGTCGACCTCGGCAGAATTTGAACTCAGAAGCTACTTACCACACAGCCACTCCTATGCCTATAACCACAGCATTTGCTGGAAAATATCCTTTCTACATTCTAACTGATCATTTTAAATTTGTTTACGATCAAATGGAAATCTGACTAAAATAAAAAAACAGCTGCTTCATATATTTAAATGGTTTTCATTACACTGCCCACAATGCTTAAATTTTTATATAATAAATAAAAGAAGTCGGCGAGGTGGCAGAATTGTTGGCAGGCCGAAAAAAAATGCTTAGCGGCATTTCGTCTGTCACTATGTTCAGAGTTCAAATTACGCAGAGGTTCACTTTGCTTTTCAACACTCTCAATGTTGATAACATAAGTACCAATAGAAGACTGGGGTCGATGTAATCGACTTACCCCTTCACCTGAAATTGCTGGCATTATGCCAAAGTTTGACACCAATATCATAAATAAAAGAAGGCGACGAGATGTCAGAAGGGTTAGTACAACGAGCAAAATGCGTAGCGGTATTTCGTCCGTGTTTACATTCTGAGTTCAAATTCAGAAGAAGTCGACTTTGCCTCTCATTCTTTTAAATAAAATAAGTACCAGTTGTGTACTGGATTGGATGTATCCAACTTAACCCCGCCCAAGTAATTGCTGGCTGCGTGCCAAAATTTAAATCCAACATTCTTAAACAAAAGCTAAAAGATTAAGAAACAAACAACCGACAGCTGAAAACTTTAGCCAGCAATTGATTTTCAGCAGACGTCGAGTAACTATATTTGTGAGTCGGTCATTTATGTGCGTCAACATTTTCCCACTTCATATTTGGTAGAAATATAAACAAACTGAAAATAACAGCCTTCGTGTCTTCCACAATGGTTAAAACTTCTCTTCAAAATATAATTTAATATATATTCATTCTGTCTCGTCAATTACTCTCGTGAACTGTGATAAAATAGAAATTGTGACTAGTAACTGAATACTTTTAGTTTTACAATATTTCTTTTCGCATTATCATGTATTGAGTAACTTATTTACATGTTGGCAAATTCAAACATCTATATATATATATACATACAATACACACACCTATACAGATAGAATCATGTATACACATATACATATATTGTGGAAAATGAAGGAGTGTTGCTTTTTATGTGCGTGATTTCTGTGAGGAAATGCTTGAGTCACGCAGGCTTGGTCAGCCATCAGAGAACTCATAATTAGTGCACAAAATGCACTTTTTAATCGTCAGTGCAAGCATAATCAAGACATACAAATAAACAAAAAAATAAACATACCAGATGAACACCACATGTATCCAGCATAGTACATAGAATTGTTCACCATTATATGTCTATGTAAGAGGCGGGCTTTTCGAATTGCATCTCGGTACACGTGTTTATTCAGAATAAAATTCAGCACTGAATATATTCCGGTTAAATTTACAATTCATAAATAGGATAAAATCTTTATAAGAATTTTTCAAGTAGTTAGCGTGAAAAACCTCATAAGGGAAAAAATCATGAAATCATAGGATTTGCAGCTGAATCTATTTTTAAAAGGCTCGCTTCGAGAGTTGCAGTCCCTCGCGTTCGGTACAATATGTTTATTATGGTAGTTTTGACTTTAAGAGTCCCTCCTAGCATGAGGCATTGATGTATAGTAATGCCCTGAGCAAATAAACATAAAGATGGTGTAAAGTAAAGCCACACAAATATGGTACACACTTCCACGTGCTTTATGCGTTAGATTCAGGAAACAGGATCCCTCTCTCTTTTTTAGAACTAAATTTGGAAAGAGCCAGGGATTTCCCCCACGGTGAAATACTGAACGGTACCAGCAACATGGATTTAATATTTCGAAAAAGAAAAACGAGAATATATCCATCGCTCAATCTAGGCTTATTAACAAATATTTTCTCGAACCCTTTTTCACCGTTTTATTCTGTAACATAATTCTAAATATCATACTGAACCTAATATTATTGATAAAGGGAATCCAATGCACGTTTTACTAAATGTAATTCATATGAAAAAAAACTATCAATAATAATAATAATAGTAATAATAATAATAAATCCATTGTTTTTCGAAATATAAAGAATTCAAGACCGTTAGATGCATACAGACGCCCATTGACATCAATAATTATATTTGCAGCGTGATACATATCATCAACTATATTTCGTTACAGAATAGAGAAATAAATTACATTTTTTCGAAGAATCAGTCTTTTTTCTGTTTTCTACATTTTTCTTTCGTTTCATGTTTAAGTTTGATTTCACGAACACTACAAAAGCAAAACGTTGTCTTCCTGTCTAAGTTAAGACGTGATCTAGGAATAATGACTCCAGGAGATTTCATGATTCAGATGCACGTTTTCCTTTCATCAGAAAATATAATAAAGTTTTGTCTAGTTTTCACAATATCAAAGCTGCTGTTATTCTACTTTTTCGTTAATTTTTATAGTGAGGAATATATTTCTTTCATACATGACTGTCAAGCAAATTAGATAAACAAGAAATAAAGATTTTGCAGCAAGATATAGGATCGCATGGATTTTTTTCAAAAAAATGTATTGGAAAAGGCACTCATGACAAGTGTTCATGACATTTTACATAAATACACACACAGACTGATATGTGCGCCCACATGCACATATGCATATACTTAAATATATATATAGATAGATAGATACATAAAATATATAGTATAATATAATATAATATGATATAATATAATATATATATACATAGATATATAATATATATACACATATATATATATAATGTATATACATATATATAATATATAATATATATACATATACATATATATATATATAATATAATATATATATATACACACATATATATAATATAATATAATATATATACACACATATATATATAATATATATATATATAATGTCTCTATATAGAACCTAATTCGGTATCTTTTACATATATATATTATTTATATACATATATATATATAACATATAACATATATATATATAATAATATATACATATATATATTTAATATATACATATATATATATAATATGTAATATATATACATATATAATATATAATATATAATATATATGAGTGTGTATGTGTGTGTGTGTACGTAAATCTTTCCAATATGTATATGCAAGCAACTGTTGCAAGCTCAATAAGGATTCAAATACGTGTATATCTATATCTGTATCTATATGTATGCATGTATTATGTATGTATGTATGTATGTATGTATGTATGTATTTATGTATGTATGCATGTATGTATGTGAGGACATTATAACTAATGGCGTAATAGGAGTGCTGTCATGATATAACAGCGTGTTGTGTGCATTTAAGTATTACAGAGACCGTTCACATCTAAGTTTTCACCGCAGTTGGTTTCCTCCAGAGGGAAATTGTGAGTGTGTATGTGCAGATCAGTTTGTGACTAAAGGCAAAGTACGTGCAAGAGAAACAGAGAGGAAAAAATCGACTCAGTATATAACATTTTTTTCTTTATTTATAGGGCTCGAAAATATGCAAGGCAAAGTTTATCGCGACGGATTTTAAATTCAGAGCGCAGAGTGCAGAAACGTATGAGAAGAAGGCAGTCTATCGAATGCTGTGATGGTTTTGGTAATCGTGCATTAATACAGGTGTGTGTAAATATGTATATGTGTCTGCCTGAGTATACATAAAATGCTAATATGCATACACACACGTTTTAGAGGGACTTTTCAAAGAGCTCTTCTCACGTGGCAAGAAATGAAGCGATTGGGCATGATTACTTTTGTGCGCTCTGTACGAATACAGTTAAAGCAGGATGCATGTATCCATGTGGTTCGTGATCAGTGTGGAAGCCAGATTATTAACTCAACAATATCACATTAGACGTCCTTGACGAAGATTCTGCACTTCGTATTTGGACAACTAATTGGTGTAAGCATTTATTTGTCTGGATGATTGGTCGGCTGCTTTTTCTCTTCGTGATGCGCCTCATTTCGAAGTGTATACGATACGTTGATGGCACTGGACGATTAATAGGAACTGGATCAGGGAATGCGGAATCCTAAGACTCTTCAACCTCTATAATGGCAGCAGAGCTGAGCGGCATGATTTCTTTAAGTTTAAAGAAATCTAGTTGTCTAGCCACCGGAATTTCGTTTATGTACTAGGTTGGCATACAACCGTATCAGATAGGCTTGCCCCATACAAGTAAAATCCATAATCAGGGATGAGTAGACGTCTAAAATTTCGTGTCTGTCGACTACACAAGTAGTTATATGCTTGCATTGACTATGTGGGTGTAATCCGTAAATGGTGACGTAGCCATAATACGATGAAAATATCGTAACCAATGCTCAAAATATACAGTAGCCAGATTAGTCAGTTATTTAGACAGTACTTGAAACGGGTGATTGCAACAATCGAATATGGGGTGATCTTTTGCAGGGCAGCAAGAGCAAAACTAATGAAGTAAGTAGTTGTCCGGCGAGGAAATAGCCTAATTTCCATTTTTTTATATACTTTACAATAAGCCAGACTGTTCGCCCTTATCATTGCAACCGCAGAGGAAAAGATAATTCACTGATTCTGTAAGCCAAGAACTGGTGTCGCTGCTCAGGAAAACACCAAACAAAGAAAATATGATCAATAATGTCGGGCTCATAAATCTGCTGAGCGCAGAGTTAAAGATTCTAGCATCAACAACCGCAATGGCACCGGCAACTGCTACATGAACAGCATCTCGGAAACTGCAGCAATATAAACAACAGGAAAACCAAGACAACAGAATCCACCACCAAAACGCCAAGACATTTTGGTGGTGGGTTTTGCTTGATATGATTGTTGCTGCTAAAATCTTAAACCCTGTCTCATTACTATGTGTTTTATAATTACCTATTGTCGCCAATATAATCGCCTCTCATCTGGGGACACTTTTATCAGGGGGCGTATGATCATACGCCCTCTGATAAAAATGTCCCCAGATGTGTGTGACAGCACAGAGGACCTCCCCAGCAGAATCAATAAGTGTAACCATGCCTGATGAGATGCATAATAGGCAGTATGGATGTAGTGTCTCTATACCCATCAATTGATGTTGATTTTGCTGTGGATAAATGTGTGGAAGGGATCAGCAAAAGTGATGTGAAGTTCTGTGGTGTTGACACTGAAGCACGAGGTCTCCTCCTGAGACTGACATGCGACAATTATTACTAAGATAAACATGACCTTAATTGCTTCAGCCCAACTAGATCAATAAGAGATAGACACCACCACTATAACTTCTATGGCGAAGAAGAGCCCTAAAGAGAGATTTGACGGGTTGATCAGAGCTATTCGGACCCTCGAAAATAATGATCGGGTTAAAAAGATGGTGGAACATGCGGTGGGTGCGAAACGAAGACCACATTCAAGGGCCATATATTTAAGTTTAATAACAAGAATTTACACCTAAGAGGAAGGTGCAGCCATCGGTGTCAGTATTTCTGGCGATGTGGCTAACCTATTTTTGGTACGGTGGGATAAGATACTTAAAGAGAGATTAGCAGAGAACTTCGTAAATATAATCATGTACTCCCGCTACGTGGATAATATCAACATAGTAGCCAGAGCATCCCTACCAGATAATGTTGCTGATCTAGAAACTAACACTATGGAGAGCATCCTGCAAATAGCTAACTTCATCCACCAGGGTATAAAATAACGATAGACTACCCTAGTAAGCACCCTAACTGCAGATTGCCCGTTTTAGACACTGAGCTCCGACTAGAAAGGAAGAACGGTAACGTCCAGATCCGTCACTCTCATTCTACCAAACTCATGGCCTCTAAGCACTTTGTTCACAAGAACGCAGCGACTGCAGACAACGCCAAGTTCAAAATTCTGATAGACGATTTGGTAATATTAATGAGGAATGTGTCTCTCATGTGCGACCCTATGGAATTGGAAAGGCACATGCAACACTTCATCCACCGCATGCAGTTCTCTAGATTAGAATATACAAAGGGGCCAGGACTAAATACAAAGCCAGTATATAGTGAGATGCTGTATAGGAGTAAATTCTGGAACATCACGGAAAGGACCAGTAATAAGATAAATAAGGCCAACATTTGGTATGACCAACTCTTGGTATGACAACAAAAAAATACCAGAGTGTCATAGACTTCGTGCTAGCCCTAGCTGTAAACTTGCACACCTTTTTAGAAAAAAATTAATTAAGTCTAAAAATATCAGAAACAGGAAGAAAGAGTGAGAGAAAGTTGTGTGACGAACGAATACAGTAGAATTCACCACCACCCCCTACCGTAGTCTCATGGTGCTTTTAAGTGTTTTCGCTCAATAAACACTCACAACGCCTGGTCTGGGAATCGAAACCGTGATCCTGTGACCGCGAGTCCGCTGCCCTAACCACTGGGTCATTGCACCTCCACATTAAGAGCTGTATAATGCGGAATTGTAATAGAGTTCGACAAAATAGTTTGCGGTATTTGTTCAGATTCCTAGCACGCCAAGTTCAGATCCTAGCGTGGTTGTCTTTGTTAAGTTTGAGGTCGATATATAAGTGAGAAAGCCCTTTCTCACAGTTTGCAGGGTTTTGCCTCAGTTAGAATCAATTATTATTGCGATTACTAGTTTCCCTAATTACACGCCGTATGGTTGCTGTGTGTGAAATTAGAACGACAGACATTGTTAAAAGGGTTTGTTTCTACGTTCAAAGGGTTGTCTCATTGTGAAATAGTACACAATAAAACTGAAACCGTGTTGCAAATTTTGATGAAGTAATTTGATATAGGGATGTATAATTATCTCTCTGTATAAAGCTGAAGTTGCCTGTGTATGGCAGGTTTGGTAGCCTTCAACTAACACTATCTCCACCGAGACCCTGCGGTGCAAGTTGACCAAAATTGACAGTATGATAGAAGAAGGCTTGCTCCTCCTTCCGTAGAAGAAACAATTCAAATCGGACCATGTTAACACCAAAATTTATTTACATCAAAAAGGTGCTTTTTTTCTATGAAAATCCCTATTTTTTACGATATTTTTACTGCTGTGTCGCCATCTTTCTGTGTATTTCAACCAGAAAAATGTTCACTTAAAGAGAATAACAAGCTACATAATGCAAAACTTTTACTTTTCAAAAGTTCCAATTCTAAAGGGTCGATACAAGTCCGAGCAACGCCGGGCGATACTGCTAGTAGATGACATCTTTGCTTTATTCTCGACGTTATTCCTTAATCGTTGCTTTTCTTAGAAATGAATAGAAAGAATTTTACAGCTTAGTAACTTAGTAACAGACAAGAAGTAGTCTCTATATTTTTCGTATCATATAGTTGTAGATTATATGAAAATAATAACATTATTCTTTATTTTGAACAAAACTGATTTCGTCTAATATACATTAGTAAAACCTACAACTTTTTTCCTGTCCAGTTATATTAATTCGTAGACGATTGTTTATCAAAATAAAAATAAAAATATAGAATTGTATATTATTCTTATTTTGCTTCATTAAGTGTATTACAATATCTATGTTGCAAAAAATAACCTCTTCTACATAGGCGTTCACCATAATTTGCATTATGTCTATCGATCAGTTATTTGTTAAAATTTTTTAGTTGTGTGTAATATGAAAGAAAATATGTTAATTTGTCCGCTGCTGTATCTGTTTTGGCTTAACTTTTAATGGTTTCAAAGGCGGCGAGCTGGCAGAAACGTTAACACGCTGGGCGAAATGCGTAGCCGTATTTCTTCTGCCGTTACGTTCTGAGTTCAAATTCCGCCGAGGTCGACTTTGCCTTTAATCCTTTCGGGGTCGATAAATTAAGTACCAGTTACGCACTGGGGTCGATGTAATCGACTTAATCCGTTTGTCTGTCCTTGTTCGTCCTCTCTGTGTTTAGCCCCTTGTGGGTAGTAAAGAAATAGGTATTTCGTCTGCCGCTACCTCCTGAGTTCAAATTCCGCCGAGGTCGACTTTGCCTTTCATCCTTTCGGGGTCGATTAAATAAGTACCAGTTACGCACTGGGGTCGATGTAATCGACTTAATCCGTTTGTCTGTCCTTGTTTGTCCTCTCTGTGTTTAGCCCCTTGTGGGTAGTAAAGAAATAGGTATTTCTTCTGCCACTACCTTCTGAGTTCAAATTCCGCCGAGGTCGACTTTGCCTTTCATCCTTTCGGTGTCGATTAAATAAGTACCAGTTACGCACTGGGATCGATCCAATCGACTTAATCCCTTTGTCTGCCCTTGTTTGTCTTCGGGATTCATTTTTATATATGTCCCACCGCCCTATTTCTCTTTCTTTTTCTTGAGAGAGTCTGAGTTTATTTTCGATCTCCAAGAGAGTTCCTTTGAGATATACATCTCTCTGTAATTAAGTTGTTTATCTAAAGGATTTGAAATATTAGCTTTCCGTTTCGTGATGACTCTCCTGTATCGAGAAACACTGCTTTTTCATATATTGGCTCACCTCTCTGGCACTTATTTAATGCATATGGCTAGCTTATTCACATGAATTCTTTGAATTTCATATCAGCATCCTGTACAGAAAGACTATTAAGCCAATTTTCTTTTGAGTCTCTTTTTCAATTCACTTTCAGCCAACCTTGTAGGAGTTCAGTCAGGATAGGGAGTGTGTGGAATACATCTTTAATTAGCTTTGGGCCGTTGTCAGTTCTAATATGTCGTGGTCTGAGAGATTTGTCAGTAACACCTTTACATTCTGGATAAGTTCTATATTGTTGGTGAAACAGACGTCTAAGATGTTATTATTTCTGGTTGGAGAAAGCAGGATTTGCTCTATGAAAATTATTTTCCTGAAATCAAACAAAGATTCTGCTTGATCAAACTCTTTAAGAGTCACTCGGGAAATTATGTCGCCCTCGGGCCACCTGATGTTGAGGAAAGTGAATTCACCCATCAGAAATCATTAATGCATTGATTTGCCTTTGCTGGTACTTCTTTTATCATCTTAAAGCTTTTCTCGTGTTTACCATTATGATTTGAGGTATCGGGTGGGCTACTTACTAATTTATTTTTCAAGTTTTCCTCTATTCTCATTGTAAAATATTCCAGTCCATAGGAACATTTTGGAATACTACAACATATTGAAGATTTTACATGTAGGATACGTAACGATATTTCTCTTAGTTATACTACAGTCCCGCATCGTGAATGAAAATTGGTAAACGCCAATGCAGATGTATAACTATCTTTGTTCAGTTCAAGAGACCAAAGAGCAGAGATATATTTATGTATGATCTTTTGAAATTTGAAAACAAAGAAAGCAAAGGAATTCAAACAATAGATTCTCCATTGTCTAAAGAATATTTATTAGCGTTGTAAGTAGTACATTTTATAACAGCAATCAAATTATCAGATATCTGCTTCTCAATTTTAGCAGTGGTGCACGATTTGACAGGAACAGATTTCCGAATCATTGAATTTATGCGAAGAGTAATGGAATATTATTCATATATTTAAAGTATTTCGATATAAAATTTGATTTATAAAATTCTTGTGGCCTTAATCTTACCGTTTTCGTTCTTGATATAAACATTTCAGTTCTATTTTTTAATAATTTATTTCGTTAATATATTTGGAAGTTGTACAGGTGCCAAAGACTTTGTTGCACAAACAACTTTTAAAAACAGCGGGGCGTTGCTACTACTCTCTAATAAACAATCATCGTAGAAACATGCTTTTGTTTGAATTTCGAAACTAGCTTTAATAACCTCCTGGTTATCGGTTGAACGGTTTCAGACTTGTTTATCATGTATATGTTCAATAGTGAATTTAGTTTCACGAAACATAATGTAATTCCCGCGATCATTAGAGGTTCAAATGTTATAACCCTTATTCGTAAATGTTATCAATGGTTTCCCATCTTTCTTTGATCTGGACACGACATTCTGTTTGATATTTTACTATGATGATATGATAATAATAATGACACTTAATCTTCAACCTTAGAATGATTTTGATCATTTCTAAAATTATTTTATTATCAATCTTGATTGAGGATATTATAATCAATTCCTGCTCAAAATTTACCGTTTTCAAAATTCAAAGCTGCTTGAGTTAAATATATTTTAGATACAGTGTATTCCAATCTCCTTATATTATATTATTTTCATTGGATTCTAACATAATATACCAAGAGAGTCTACTTTATTTTCTATCTTTCTAAGTAATGTAATAATATAAATTCAATTGTCAACAAACCTTCCATAAAAATTACGCTTATTTCATTCTTTCACATTACACAAACAATCATGCTAGATTGTTAGTTATTTTGTTCAGTATTAAAAGGTTTCTTTATAGTTTATGATAGATTACTTAACTATATTAAACACAGCGTTGTATGTCTGTTAAGGATAGGAGTGTGTCGTCAGTCAAACCAATCATGTTTCTTAACTATAACACCCAATCAATAAAATGTGTAATTGATCATATTGCTTGTCGTTTCCTTTTTCAATGAACTTGAGTTCAGAAGTGTGAAGTATGGGGTCGTAAGTGGAAAATGATTGACAATGCTAAGAACGTCAGTTTCGAACTAATGTCTACTAAGTATAAGTATTAAAATATTGATGTTTTAGTATAAAATTTCACTTCTTCAATTTTAGCCAGGCAATATTATAATTCCCAAATATTTGTATATATATATATATATATATATATATATATATATATATATATATATATATATATATCAACCCTGTACGACATGCGTTGGAGAATGTTAATATTTAGTAGAATACAGATTGGCAGAGTTCATAACAGTCGAAGGATTTCTCAAGGTGAGAAGATCGATATAGTTTAAGCTGCTCTTTTTCTTGCTACTGAATGAAGGGAAGACATGAGAAGGCTGTGTGTTCTTATGTATTTTTTTTTCTTTTTTAAGGAAGACATATTAGATGAATTATTCAGTAGAAATTTTGATTGGGGCATCATGTTGTTAGAAAGAAGGTAATATGAACTGGCGTGATTTAGTTGAAAACAAACTCTGCTTGCTTATTCACCAACGAAGGAAATGTTGTAGTAATTAAAGTGAGATTGCAATTCCTCGGTGAACTAGTTACCGCATTTTTATGAATGAGAGATTTTTTAGGTCAATCTTCTTTAATATGATCTCTAAATTTTTTCTGTAGAAGTGTTGCCGCCTCATTTATGCAAGAATTTCTGTTTAGTGTAAAATTATGCTTTGTAGGGAATGGGGAGACATCAGCTGTTCTGAGACGGTACATTTTCTGAAGGTAAAAGAATCCTGCACTTGATTGTCAGAATTTGGTGAGCGGTAGCAACAGCAAATAAAAGAATATAGAAGAAGAGAATTTTATTCAGTTTACTAGAGAGAAATCGGTGTTGCCAAATTACAAACGCGGCAAACGAATTTGTAAGCTTTGGAAATGTTTCGTAAGAGAAAACAAAACCTAATTTAAAATGTAGAGTGTAACCAGACAAAAATGATTGGCTACAGGCAAAACTTCATTTTAGCTTGCATTCAAGAACTTCGAGATGCGAGTAATTTCAATATACTAGTAATGTTATTTCATTCTTTTGAGGTGGAAGTGATATAATTAATGCACATATTCTGGATCAACATTACAGGCTAACCTTAAAATCAAATCCGTTTTTTGTTTAAGGTAGACAAAGTGAATATGCACAGTATGATATATATCAATCAAGCAGGATAAATGTCTTTAATGATACTGGTTATCTTAAGAGAGGAATAATTAAAACAGTAATTAAAACATTCTAAGCCTTAGTACAGTAATCATCTGCCACCGATTAATAAATATATTAATGACCCTTAGGCGATATATGAGGAGACATTGTTATTGAGAAGATTACCAATTTATCAAATTTCGACTTTGAGGTTAATCAATATGAACACATCCTGTTATATTTATACTTATCTCGAAAACAAACTCAGCGTCTTTCTTTGAAATATTTGCGAAGCGACAGTAATAGAAGACATTTTGTTTTATTGTTGTTTGTTTTTACTTCTGAAAGATTCACTCATGCAAGGTTTTGGTGTCAGAATTTTCAGCAAACCAGAAGAGAAAACTTATAATTACATCAAGTGTTCAAGATAGTTTTCAGCACAGTGTGTGTGTATGTGTGTGTTATTCATATATATATATATATAACACGCACACAAACACACAGACGCAAACACATACACACACACACACACACACACATATATATATATAAGCAAATAGATGTTCAAAACAATATTATATCAAAAATTTTTATGTAAATGTCAATAGGATTTAAGAAATTTACTGATGTAAAAGTCGCATTTTAGACCTTTCCGTAAGAGCTTACAATGGACCTTTTGTTTTAATGTCAAGGAGTGAAATGTTATTTTTTTCCTGTTGAATAGTTGTTTTCTTTGATACATCTGAATGACTGATATTTGAGAGCGCGTGTCATGCTGACGCTTTTGACGTTGAACCAAACAAATATTTCACATCTCATTACTTCTTCAATCATTTAGATGAATACTATGGATTAATATAATATATATTAGAAGCAAACGTAATTTCACCTTTATATCTATGAAGATTGATTTACTTATCAAACTAAACTTTAGACTTAGAATACTGAAGAACGGAATTAACTCACTCTTTTACCCTGTTACTTGTTTCAGTCATTTGACTGCGGCCATGCTGGAGCACCACCTTTAGTCGAGCAAATCGACCCCAGAACTTATTCTTTGTAAGCATAGTACTTATTCTATGTTTTTTTTCCGAACCGCTAAGTTACGAGGACGTAAACACACCAGCATCGATTGTCAAGCGATGTTGGGGGCACAAACGCATACACACAAAAGTATACACACACATACATATATATATATGATGGACTTCTTTCAGTTTCCGTCTACCAAATCGACTCACAAGGCTTTGGTCGACCCGAGGCTATATTAGAAGACAGTTGCCCAAGGTGCCACGCAGTGGAACTGAACCCGGAACCATGTAGTTCGTAAGCAAGCAACTTACCACACAGCCACTCCTGCGCCTATAACTTGACTAAGGACAGAATTTATTACAGCAAGATTTGCTCATGAAATAATAGTAGTTTAGAGCTTACTTCGAATAGTTTTAACATAACATCAATGCGTTAGATTTGTTTTTATCGCGTCCTATTTGCAGTGCTTTTAACTAACTTTGAAAATTACAAATGAAGAAGATAAACAGATACATTTTTGACAGATTAAGAATATTTTCATTAAAAACACTCGTCGTTGCCCCACTTAATTAATAGGTAACTGAATATGTAGATGTTTGTTGTTGAAGCGGGCCATGTCAGGTTTATATCAGGTAGATTCATGCTGAAAGGTATTCCAGAATAATTATCGCGTATTCTGGGATATCTAAAACTGCTTAATAAGACCATTTTAAAAATATTGAGAAGTAATATTTCGGGGAAATGTGGTGATATATCATGAAGGTTTTAGCATCTCTAGTTAGCTTTTGACGAAACGTGTTGTTGGCGTCGATTGTTAAATGTTTCAAAATACGTCGGAAATTGACTGTTAGAGCTACTTTAACGGATATCCGAGTCATATTACGTTATTTTGAATTCTAAGAGTGGATTAGATGTCTATACACAAGATTTTTAAAAATTTCTAAGACACCCCACACACACAGTCTCTCTCTCATACACACAGCCTTACACATACACATATTCATATATACTGTGCAATACATATAAAGATAGTATGTACCTAGAATATTATTAAGTGCTTGCGTTTATCATTGTATACTGTATATCATCATAATGCATTCTAGGGGGAATTTACAGTAAGCAGGCCGATAATTCAAGAAATGGTTTGTTTAGTTTGTGATTCTTGCTAATTGATATTTATTTGTCATGATTCATAAGTTTAAAAAAATGTTAATATCCTTCTTTGTTTGGGTATGATCATTTGATATTATTTAAATATTATTAATGCGCCGGTAGCATTTTGCGGTTTGTGATCTTTCAGATAAAGAATAAATTAGCAATGCTGTTTTAGCTAATATTGAATTCGTTTCAATTACAACAATTTAAATATGAAAGGAGAAATAATAAAAAAAAAAGCAACTGAGACCGCTCTTTCAGAAGTGCTTGTGTGATTGGTGGATTGTATGTTAAAGGCATTGTAAGAGACTTCTATGGATAATTTATTTGTGTGTCACTGAATGCAACCGTAGTTAGGGGATTAATACCGTTTAATGATAAAATAAATTTCTCTTCTATCAACATTAATAGGATTCATGGATTTCTTTGAATTATGCTCTGTAAATAGAATCCTGTATTTAAAAGGAAGATGCGTACTTGTGTATAAGTTAATGCTTATGTGGCAATGTGCGTGGACGGTTTTATTTATGATCAGACATAGGCGTTGTTTCTTTTCATTTTATTGTATCGGTGTATCTCATAAATCTTATATATGATGTATCTCCATATATCTCTATGGATTTTTACTTTGAAATGTTACATACATAATTACTTCTACTGTTAATAATCAACAAGGAGAGAGAAAGCAGCATAAAGTACATATTTCAAATTACCCCAATGAAACTAATTACGGATTAATAACATCACCATAACAATAAGTGGGCACTGCCCTTAAGTTCAATAAAACGTGTTACCGCCTGTTTTTTTTTTATCAGTATATAAATATTTATCGTTTTGTCGTTGTGTTTAACCATCGAAACACATTTTATCTACTTGCATCTTATAATTATATTATTTATCGTTGAGTATCATTTTGTTCGTCACACTCTACGACCTGGCATACTCTCGTCCTCAGCGCCAATCTATGAAATAGATTATCATTGGAGAGTTACTGACTATATGATGAACACATTGCAGACTTAATCATGTATCAATATTATTTCAAAAGCCAAAGCGGCGAGCTGGCAGAAACGTTAGCACGCCGGGCGAAATGCTTAGCGGTATTTCGTCTGCCGCTACGTTCTGAGTTCAAATTCCGCCGAGGTCGACTTTTATCCTTACGGGATCGATAAATTAAGTACTAGTTACGCACTGGGGTCGATGTAATCGACTTAATCAGTTTGTCTGTCCTTGTTTGTCCTCTCTGTGTTTAGTCCCTTGTGGGTAGTAAAGAAATAGGTCTTTCGTCTGCCGCTACGTTCTGAGTTCGAATTCCGCCGAGGTTGACTTTGCCTTTCATCCTTTCGATAAATTAAGTACCAGTTACGCACTGGGGTCGATATAATCGTCTTAATCCATTTGTCTGTCCTTGTTTGTCCTCTCTGTGTTTAGCCCCTTGTGGGTGGTAAAGAAATAGGTATTTCGTCTGCCGTTACGTTCTGAGTTCAAATTCCGCCGAGGTCGACTTTGCTTTTCATCCTTTCCGGGTCGAAAATTAAGTAACAGTTACACACTGGGGTTTATGTAATCCACTTAATCCCTTTGTCTGTCTTTGTTTGTCCCCTGTATGTTTAGCCCCTTGTGGGTAGTAAAGAAATAGGTATTTCGTCTGTCTTTACGTTCTGAGTTCGAATTCCGCCGAGGTCGACTTGCCTTTCATCCTTTCGATAAATTAAGTACCAGTTACGCACTGAGGTCGATATAATCGACTTAATCCGTTTGTCTGTCCTTGTTTGTCCTCTCTGTGTATAGCTCCTCGTGGGTAGTAAAGAATTAGGCATTTCGTCTCTCTTTACGTTCTGAGTTCTCTACATTTTGAGTTCAAATTCCGCCGAGGTCGACTTTGCCTTTGATTCTCCCGAGGTCTATAAAATAAGTACCAGTTGAGCACTGGGGTTGATGTAATCGACTTACCCCCACCCCCCAAAATCATAGACTTTGAGCCAAAGTTTGAAACCAATATTTCTTAGTTATCAGACGACAATTGTTAACGCACAGAATGTTTAGTACCGTTTCTTCCGAATTTGTGTTCTGTGTTGCCGGGATCGTCTTTGCTATCTATGCTTTCGAAGTGGATAAAATAAGGGCCAGTAAGGACGATGTAATCAACTTAACCCTTTCCAAAATTTGCTGACCTTATGACAAAATTTGAAACTATTACAACCCAAATATGCTGCAATAGTTTTAGTTCCATCACTCGATACAGAACAAATTGTTTGTCAGACTAGCGTAAATTTATGAAGATATATATTCTGATTCTTGGCTTATAATTAATATATAGATAGCATGTTTATCTTTCCATTTTTCCATAAGTAAATGATCTTGGCAGTCTTTATAGAAACCACCTAATAAGTAATTAAGTAAGTACATGAATGAATATTAATGATTCTATGTAATCTTTCCTTTTTAACGTTGAAAATTGATATACATACACATTTTACCTATTTTGGTTATGATATCATTTTTGATAATCTTAAATTTTATCTTTATGTAACATAAGAATATCGTATATAAACAATCACCTATAGTAGGCGCAGGAGTGGCTGTGTGGTAAGTAACTTGCTAACCAACCACATGGTTCCGGGTTCAGTCCCACTGCGTGGCATCTTGGGCAAGTGTCTTCTGCTATAGCCCCGGGCCGACCAATGTCTTGTGAGTGGATTTGGTAGACGGAAACTGAAAGAAGCCTGTCGTATATATGTATATATATATATGTATGTGTGTTTGTGTGTGTGTTTGTCCCCCTAGCATTGCTTGACAACCGATGCTGGTGTGTTTACGTCCCCGTCACTTAGCGGTTCGGCAAAAAGAGACCGATAGAATAAGTACTGGGCTTACAAAGAATACGTCCCGGGGTCGATTTGCTCGACTAAAGGCGGTGCTCCAGCATGGCCGCAGTCAAATGACTGAAACAAGTAAAAGAGTAAAAGAGTACCCCATGATAAAATTTCCACTGTATTTACATCATAGATTTTATTATTGTAATTAACATCATGATTTAGGGAATTTCTCCACACAGCCTCCTTTATACCCAATTTACTACTCCTAATATCTTGACAATATTTATGACCATACCTAACCACGAGCTGTCAATTCACTCTTGCCCTTCATTCCAAACAGCCACAGTCTTCTAGTCTTAGATTTAGTAGTTGATAAAAAGACAAATAAATTAGAAATGAACCACAATGATTTACAAGATATGACACCAGTAGGCTTCATGCCTTTCTTCGAAGTGTAGTATATTCTTAGCTACAATAGTGACGACATGGGTTTCTTCTATCTTCTTGCTCTGTTAAAGTATTTGAGTAAAATTGTATTGTGTCCGACTGATTAAAATTCTACTTATTTGTGCAACGGATGATAGCCCTGCATTTAAATTGATGTAATGATTGCATTATTCAATTAAATGCAGCCACTTGAAACGGTCGTACTGCATCACTTCTTGATATCATGTTGCTTGTTTTGATTATATATATATATAATATATATATATATATATATATATATATATATAGGGAAAGAGAGAGAGAGAGCGCGCTGTATTTGCTACCCAACCACATAATCCTGGGTTCAAACTGTGTGGTACCCTCTACTTTATCCTCAAACCGATCAAAGACTTGTGAGTGGATTTGTTAGAAAGAAACTGAAAGAGGCCCGTGATACATATATTTATGCGTGTGGGTGTGTGAATATGATGGATTCTCTCATCGTGAACGACAAAGGAGTGTTTAGTAAAATAAAGCGATAATCATGTTTTTTGGATGGACGCAAATGGTCTCTTGAGGTCTGCTGGTGCCTTGCAAACCTTTTGGCAAATGAAACAAGTTGAGGACTCAATTTACTCGAGTACTTGTGGATCATTTACTCTGTGTTTTGTTAAGTGGGCGGCAAATCATGCTTTGCTTCGTACTACAAAAACCACAGTGACGGGTAAGGCTTCCATTTAGATGAGCAGCGTTTTGCCAGAGTGCCTTCATACTATCACAAAGTTGGTTCCGATGCTGGAGTCGACTTTACTCAGGTCTTTGAACTGAGGAGAAGCAAGACTGGCGCCAGATCCTGCGTTGTTATGCTTTGTTTTCCCAGGAAGAAAAGTGAATGTTTTGTATCGATTCAGATTGTCTTTTCGTTTGTCTTTGAAGCGCAAGCGTGGTCTTCCAACTGAACTTTCCTATTAGAAGTAGCCAAAGAGAATTAACTTCAAAACTCTGGTATCACTCATACGCGAGAGATGGCCTGACCATCTAAGCGGTATTTTGATCAGGATGGCTTCAAAACCTGATATGGTGCATCTTGTTAGCACCTCACTATTACGAATATGATCACTAGGTTTTATTTCGGAGATAGTCCGCAAGAATCGCTTATGTAAAGCGTCAAGTTTATTGATGTGCTTCTGTTACAGAGACCAAGACTCGGCACCATAAAGCAATAATGTCAAAACCACTGGCTTATATACATCGACTTCCATCTTCAACAATACGTCGTGGCTGTTTCAAAGCCTTTGATAAAGCTTACTGAAAGTCGAACTAGCCTTCCTGATTCTGATCTCGATTTCTTAATCCATCTTAGCATCATTGGACAACAAGGAACCAAGATAAGTGAAGAAGGAAACAGCCTTCCCATCAACATATACAGAAGGGGCGACAGCGGGAGGATGGACTGAAAGAGAAGCTCAGTTTTCTTGACGCTGATAGTCAGAACAAAAGCCTTCGATGCACGCGATAAGTTGTTTAGAATCCATTGCATGCTCTCAAGGGTGTGTGCTATAATTGCACAAACGTCTGCAAAGAACAAATCTCGAACTGTTTGCTCCAAAATCTTAGTTTTTGCTTTGAAGCGTGGTTGGTCGAAAAAGCATCTACCTGTTCTGTATTCCAACTTTCTTCTTTAAAACCCTCGGACGCTGTTACCAACATGAGAAATACAAAGCAAGTAAGAACGGCGCAAGAACACAGTCTTGTTTTGTCGCATTTGAGATTGATCTAACAGAAGCCATTATCCCTCGATAGGAAGAAGTGATGTCATGTATGTCAGGTCATTCTCGAGCGCTACTGGTAACATGTAACCCACCGACGACCCAGCTTAATCACCGAAGACCCACTTTCGTCTCGGACGATACTATTTAGTCCCCTACGACCCGATTTAGTCACCGACGACCCATTTAGTCGCCAACTGTTGCATGGTCGAATCATCGGCGACTAAACTGCTTACTACACCAACCTTGCTTGGTAAGGAGGGTGATCCTTAGACACTCTGCGGAACTCAGGTAAGATAAGCTTGACTCAGTGCATGAGGAGTCTGACCTTTTTAAGTTACAGGTACTGTCCATATAATTGGTTTTTACGTAATTTCTCTGTACATAATTTCACTCGCAATGTTTTGTTAAGACTACCTGTCGTAGTAAATGGCACTAACACACGATAACAAACAACGGGATTAAATCTATGACCTAACTCTAGTACATAAGCTTCTTACACATTCGCTCATATCTGCTCTAAACACTCTTAGATGCATTAATCTCTACATATATAGTACCTACCTACCAACCTGCCAACATGCATAAATGCATACATATATACATGTAAAACTTAGTGAATAAAATAATATTGCAAAATTCCGGTTTCTTTTGGGTATCTTCTCGTACGTGCATACGCAAGTACGTTTGTGTGTATGGCTATATGTAAGTATGGATACACGAAGCACATGGTGTACCCATACATACATATATCCATACACAGACATACTTGCGTATGTACGTACGAGAAGATACCCAAAAGAAACCGGAATTTTGCAATAGGGGGAATTACAATCGTGTTTTGTGGTCTCCTACCACAACAGCTCCTTTATAGGATCCAGTTAGCTCAAGACATCACCAGGAGGAACCACGTCCGGTTTCGGCCCCTACTCCTCTACCGTTTTACATGTTTACACTTTTATCACCTTCAAATTATTCTCCATTTAAAGCAACGCATCGATCCAGGCGCATTTTCCACTATTCGAAACAGTGCTGGAACTCTCGAGAAGTGATGCCTTTTAGCGCCTCCGTCGTATTTTTGTTTCACTTCTTCCACATTTGTTTCATTTCATAGCACCAGTTTTCATCTCCAGTGATGACCTTTGATAAAAGGTCTAGATTAACTTCCGACTGTTCGATCAGTTCACGACACGCATTCATTCGTGACTGATTTTGATCTTCCGTGAAAAAACGAGGTAACATTTCAAGGTAACTATTTTCATTCGCAATTCCTTGCCCAAAATTTGTTGGCAGAGTTCCAGGACACACCAGTCATATCAACATGTTCGTCAATTTTTCGATGATGGGCCCCCAACATCAGTTCATTAATTTTCATGATATAATCCTTCATTCGGGAAGTCGACGGTCGCCCTTAACGAGGTTGGTTTTCAAACGACAAATGAGAAAATCCCTAAAGCGTGAAAACCCCTTGTAAATTTATGTTTTGCTCATTGCAGTATCCTTGTAAGCTTTGTGTGACATGACAACTGTCTCGGTCGCCATATTACCTAGCAGAAAAGGGCATTTCACAGAGGCACGCTGTTCCTTTGCTTCATCCATTGCAAAAGTTGACGAACAGAGGAGAAGCCCTGCTAAACAAAGATGCATCACGTGGCAGTATGGCCGCATTGAGCAAAGCCGGTCGGCAGATTGATGCCTGAGGATCGCATCAAGTGGCTTCTACTCACACTGCTTTGTGTACATACATATAGACGTACATAGATCTTGAGAATTAGTACCCACTACATTTTTAATATTATACTTTTGAAATCAAAGAACAAGTTATATCGAAATAGTTCTTACTGAACATAGGAAACTGTGTAATTTAAAACCATTACTATGAGACCAAAATTATCGAATGCTTCACATATTTGAGGTGGGGCTACAATTTCTTATAGGTAGCTTCGGCACCAAAAATTACCATTTTGTAAAGCATGACCTTATAAGTAAACAATGTATGATACAGTGCTTGTGAAGGGCTACCATGGAATAAAATCAAAATATAATAATAATTGCAGCGTGGAAGGTGTTTATAAGTCATTTAAGAAGTACACAAAAGCCGTTAGATTCACTTCAACATTTAAATTTAATTTGTCAAAATGTTTTCGTCGCTTTGAGTCTGCGACCTATTCACTGACAAAACTTCGTGCTGCAAATTTAAATGTTGAAGTGACTCTAGCGGTTTTTGTGTGCTTCTTAAATGGCTTATAAGCACCTTCCACGCTGCAATTGTTTTCATTCCAGCACACGATCTCAGATCAAGTCACTCGCTATGCAAGTACATCTCCGTAATATAATAATATTATATTCATATATTCTAACATTCAACAGACAAATGAAGAAGCAAACCTAATCTAAGTACATGGGTCAGAATGTTAAAATCCAGAAATATTGTTCTTTTATGGAGATCAGTAGCAAATACAGATGAACATATCCTTGAGATGTATAAAAAAAACAAAAGAACCCACATTTATTCACGTTATTTACATTTGACGAATATTTGTCCTTATCTTGTTTCTTGTTAACACAACGTTTCAGCTGATATACCCTCCAGTCTTCATCAGGTGTCTTGGGGGAAATTTCGAACCTGGGTTCTCATTCCTAAGGTATTTTTCGATATTATTATTATTATTATTATTATTATTCAGGTCACTGCCTGGAATCGAACTCAGAATCTTGGGGTTAGTAGCCCGCGCAGTGACCCGAATAATAATAATAATAATAATAATAATAATAATAATAATAATAATAATAATAATAAGAAGAAGAAGAAGAAGAAGAAGAAGAAGAAGAAGAAGAAGAGGAAGAAGAAGAAGAAGAAGAAGATCGAAAAATACCTTAGGAATGAGAACCCAGGTTCGAAATTTTCCCCAAGACACCTGATGAAGACTGCAAGGTATATCAGCCAAAACCTTGTGCTAACAACAAACAAGATGAGGACAAATATCCGTTCAATGTAAATAATGTAAGTAATGTAAATACAGTAAATAATGTACATAATTCCCTATCTCTTAAATATAGAAATGAAAAAAAAAACGTACATTTGGGCAAATTGTGCATCTATCTGATAAAGTTGCATTAATATTCTTAAGCATTAATGCACTTGGTTAACATAATAATAGTTTGTGTTCTTAAAACGTAAGATATATGATAGAATATGCAACGTTATATGTATTCTGATTTGAAAATTCACTCTTTCAACAGAACAGAGGAAGAATGCAAGACTTTATTAGATTATATAAAATATGTTTTTATTATGTACATTTAATCTACAGAGGTTTCTTGCTTTGTTGGAAACTGAGAAGAATATGAAAAATCTGAACAAAACAGAAAAATCCTTGAATAGGAAATTCTTTAACCGAAAACCCTATTACTAACGAGCCATGAGCAGATATATGTCTGTCAGTAACCCATAAGGTATATGGCGAGGGCGAACAGAAGAAGCACTTCTGTATTATTAAGCAACTGTAAAGGATAAATGAAGATATTTTCACCTTAGATCAAGAAAGAAAATAAGAAGAATGATTTTTAACAATGAAGTACTGCGTCTGAATACAATAAAGTAACGTGATAGAGTTGAAGAGTGATACGATATTTTACAGAATGGGAATCACGTGTATGCTTAAAAGAACTCTGGAAAACCAAATTATCAAACTGCTTTGTTATAACACACAATTTTTAACCGCTGCTCATGACAGCAACTTGCTAGGAAAATATAGACGTATTGCTTCAGGGGATAAACTTTTGAATCTAGATATCTATAGGAATGAAGTAATTAATCAAATATTTTTACCGAAATGGAGAAAATAGATTACACATTTATAAGATTATTATATATCAACTTGTTAACTGAAGTTCATTGCGGAATGTATCACCGTGTTAGTAATCAACAGAAACTAGAATCTAAACATAAATATATACAGAAATATTATATAAATACATACATATATAAACACATATATACATACACACACAGACACAGACACACACATATGTATGTATGTATATATATATATATATATATATATATATATATATATATATATAAGCTCTTCTACTGAAGAAGATATATCCTTTATAGGGATTAATTCCGAAATTGATTCAATATAGAGATAACGAAATTTAAATTTTCTAAAGGTTAGTTGCCCGCTTTCAGTTCAATTTTCCTGAAACATGTGGATTATAAGTGGATAAATCAGTGTATTGGCTATAGAATGACCTTCTTTAGCCCTTAATTATAAGATGTTTATACTTCAACCGTAAAGGTTTTTTTTAATATACTGCCACGCCTTTTCATAGAATCCTTTTCTGTAGAGAAAGGGACTTCATCCTATATTGTTAGTATATATATATATATACATATAGCAGTGTAAAATCACTACTGAAGCGATATTTCAGGAAGATGAAGAACACTTGGTGGGAGTATCTTGCTCGTGATATTCAGGCTGCTGCTGATGCAAATGACAGCAAGAAGCTTTACCATCTTATGAAGCAAGTTTATGGGTCTAAGTTGTAAATGAAACGTTGCTTGACATTATGCTCCTTAAATTCCACGCCTTCAATAGATGAAGTAATGACATCAATAAGTAAATATATCTTGGTAGGGCACCTGGAAAGGATGGAATCTGTGCTGAGATCTTGCGATTTTGGTGGTGATTACATCATACAGTCCTTTCATGAACTCAATAGTGTAGTGCGAAGGTATGGTGCAATACCTAAAGACTGGAAGGATGCAATTATTATTCCTCTCTATAAAGGAAAAGGAGCCAGAACAATGTGTGGTAACAGAAGTATTGCTCTACTATCAGCTGCTGGCAAGGTTCTGGCAAATATTATTCTTAACTGCCTGAATGGGTGTCTCGTAAGTGATGTCCTATCTGAATCTCAACGTGGTTTCTTCATGTAAATTTGTTAGCGTAAATTTGATCCGTTTTCTTCGCCTAGATTCACCTAGACAAAATTATGTATGTTGCTACATCAGTGCTGTGTGATAAGAAATTGCTTCCTGCTTCCCAACCACATGGTCCCGAGTTCAGTTCCACTGCGTGGCACCTTGGTCGAGTGTTTTCTACTATCGTCTTGGGCCGACCAAAGTCTTGTGAGTGAATTTGGTAGACGGAAACTGAAAGAAGCCCGTCGTGTGTATGTGTTTTGTGCATTTATGTCTGTGCCGCTCCATCACCGCTTGACAACCGGCGCTGGCGGATTTATGTTCTCCGTAACATAGCGGTTCGGCGAAAGAAATCGACAGAATACTACTACGCTTTAAAAAATTTTGGAGTCAATTTTTTCGACTAAGTCTTGAAGGTGGTGCTCCACCATGGCCGCAGTCAGATGATTAAAACAACTAGAAGAATTAAAGAATGCACACACACATACACAGATATATATATATACATATGTGTGTGTGTGTGTGTGCGTATGCATGTCTGTATTCTCTCTCTCTCTCTCTCTCTCTCTCTCTCTATATATATATATATATATATATATATATACATACATACATACATACATATATACATATATATATACATATATATACACACATATATATATATATATATATCTTTTATCTCTTTTACTTGTTTCAGTCATTTGACTGCGGCCATACTGGAGCACCGCCTTTAATCGAGCAACTCGACCCCGGGACTTATTCTTTTGTAAGCCCAGTACTTATTCTATCGGTCTCTTTTGCCGAACCGCTAAGTAACGGGGACATAAACACACCAGCATCGGTTGTCAAGCAATGCTAGGGGGACAAACACAGACACACAAACACACACACGCATATATATATACATATATACGACGGGCTTCTTTCAGTTTCCGTCTACCAAATCCACTCACAAGGGTTTGATCGGCCCGAGGCTATAGTAGAAGACACTTGCCCAAGGTGCCACGCAGTGGGACTGAACCCGGAACCATGTGGTTGGTAAACAAGCTACTTACCACACAGCCACTCCTTCGCCTATATTTTTTTTATTATTTAGTTTCAGCTCACAAGCTGTGGCCATGCTGGGGCATATATATATATATATATATATATATATATATACATATATATATATATATATATATATATTATATAATAAACATCTTATAAACAAAAGCAAAAAGAAAAAAATTCCATACATACACAGATGCAAACATGAAATGAGATGTAGGCATCAGTTACTCTCTGCCTAAAGTTGCTGTCATCGTATTAGCGCACAACTGCAATATTTGTACTGATGAAGATTACTAAATCAAAACCGTATGTGTCTACTAAAATGATAGGGTAATATCAGAATGGGACTTTTAAATACTATTATTGCCTGTCAAAAGGAAATAAGTTCATTTCACAGACAGGTCTCGTGAAGAAGTGGGGAAAAAATACATGAAGATTTTAAATGCCATGCATTTCGGAGAATGGTTATTATTTTTAAATCACTGACTGAAGCCTTTGAATGACAACATCCAACCCCGAAATCTTTAATATCAATGCATCATGATTTGACGCATGTTTTGTCTTTGACATCACAAATTGTATAGTGGACAATGACCGAATAAAAAACATAACTCAATAAGAAATAGCAAAAATAAAAAAAACAAACGGGAATAAAAATGATAGATTTCGACCATAAGTGAATAATACAATAAGGAAGGATTATTTTCTTAATGTCAATACTGATTCACATTTTAACGATCCTGAAGCTTTTACCGTGCTATGAATAAGCTACATAATGGAAAGGCACCAGTAAGGTTTGAATAATGACATGAGATATTAACGTTTTATAGAATGAGAATCACTTGTGTATAGAAATCAAAGTTGACATAACAATTTGGCGTGGCGTAGTACGGAAAAAGGTTTTAGGTGCTCAAGACATCGACTTGTCAGAAATGTATGGTCGTATTGACTGATTTATAAAATTGTGCCTCTGTCTCTGTCAATACTACCAAGACTAATGTGAACCCGATGCAGTAGTGACTGGTAAGTAAACTGTTCTGAAATACATTGTATGAGAGCGTGCAGAACAAGTTTTATTTAATATGTGTTCTCTGAATTTTAAAAAAACACCTTAGAATCTTTGTAATCTTTTTATTACGAAAAAGGTGTTGTTGAAATCCTCACCCTCGTAACTGGAAGCAAAAATAAGGTCCTTGATGTTATATATCTTTAGGTGGGAATATTTTAGAAAAAGAATTTACGCTACAGTTTATTTTGGCTCTAATTTTGTTTAGAAAAAAAATATAAACCGGAATTCTATAACGCTTCAACTCACACATGTATATAACCTATTTGATTACTAACATTTATTTACAATGCCAGCGATTCTCACAAATAAGACACATTTAATAACAGCGATTCCAGATCACATAGAAAAAGGAATTTGGCACAAGAAACATTTGTACGAGGTGTAAAACAAGAGAAAAACGGCTTTAATTGAAAAACATCGGCATTAATGTCAAGATCAGCTTATGAGAAAATTTGTTCAAATTTAGAGATAGAGAAAATTTGTGTACGACCTGCATCGAGGTTTAAAGGTTTTGTGTTAAAAGTATAAATTTTTCCCTTTGTAACAAAAGTCGTTGTTTATGTTAGTAAGTGTTGAAATACTAACGAGGAAAAGATGTCATGTTTGCTAACGGAGAAAATGTCTAAAGTTTGTCGCAGCGTATTTGATCTTTCGATAAAACAGCTGGGAAATACTATCCTACGATTCAAATGATGTAGCATAACACTAGAAGTATCTTTTAAAAGAGAAAATAATATATTCAAGACACAAGTTTATTCCTGCATTTATGACTATATATACATATGCATACATGTGCGTATATGTATCTATGCATGTATGGATATATCTCTGTTTTATCTGTCTACGTATATGTATGTATATGCATACTTGTTATTATTATTATTATTATTATTATTATTATTATTATTGCCTTTGCACAGCTTCTAACGCCGGAGATGTACTACAGTGTCAGCTGTTCACTACCAGTGAACTAAGGTAACACCTCTTATTTTTTTAGCCCTTTCCGGAGTATTCGAGTGGTCCCAAGCAGTGCTGTTTCCTGCAAGTGCTCCACCCTTATTGCAGCCCCTATTTGTTCCATATACTTCTCGAGATTTTTGCTCACTGTTCCCAGGACTCCGACAATTATTGGTAATAGTAGTAGTAGTAGTAGTACAACTACTACTACTACTACTACAACAACCACTACTACTACTACAACTACACTACTACTACTACTACTACAACTACCACTACTACTATCATTATTATTATTATATTATTATTATTATTATTATTATTATTATTATTGCCTTTGCACAGCTTCTAACGCCGGAGATGTACTACAGTGTCAGCTGTTCACTACCAGTGAACTAAGGTAACACCTCTTATTTTTTTAGCCCTTTCCGGAGTATTCGAGTGGTCCCAAGCAGTGCTGTTTCCTGCAAGTGCTCCACCCTTATTGCAGCCCCTATTTGTTCCATATACTTCTCGAGATTTTTGCTCACTGTTCCCAGGACTCCGACAATTATTGGTAATAGTAGTAGTAGTAGTAGTACAACTACTACTACTACTACTACAACAACCACTACTACTACTACTACAACTACCACTACTACTACTACTACAACTACCACTACTACTATCATTATTATTATTATTATTATTATTATTATCGAGTGAGAGAGCAGTGCATGCCATCAAAGTGGCACTGGGGTACAAATATACGAAGCCCAGTATACCCGCCATGACTACCCCTCTGATAAGGGTACACCAGGCTCATGAATCACAGCCATATGTGCGTGACATAGTGAGCTCATATCAAGATAAGCAGCACATAACTTTGCAGGTGAGGTCCAGTTAGAATTTTCTTCTGGTCGAGTAACCCATCCCGCTCAAAAGG
>NW_021834231.1:42500-45000 GCF_006345805.1 Octopus sinensis
CGATTAGATCGACTCCAGTACGCGACTTGTGCTTAATTTATCGAACCCGAAAGGATTAAAGGCAAAGTCGACCTCGGTTGAACTTGAACTTAGAATGTAAAGACAGACAAAATACCGGTAAGCATTTCGCCCAGCGTGCTAACGTTTCTGCCAGCTCACCGACTTAGGCCAGGCAATATACTGAAGGACCTTAGACAAGCATCATGCTTCCTCATCGATATGACTGTCCCAATCGACATAAATGCATGTCAAGACCTACCAAACACTGAGCAAGTATAAAGACCTTGAAATAGAAGAAGAAGAAGAAGAAGAAGAAGAAGAAGAAGAAGAAGAAGAAGAAGAAGAAGAAGAAGAAGAAGAAGAAGAAGAAGAAGAAGAAGAAGAGTAGCAAACAACATGACCTTGTGAAGCGAGCTTCCGGGAAGCTAGATCAAACGTGAAACCATCACGAAGCAGGAATTAAGAACCCTAAAAAAACAATGAAAGTAAGCTGTGATTTAATGTAAGTCATCTCCGGAAACGGAAGGGTGTTTTTCCTCGTATGGAGTATATATATATATATAATATATATATATATATATATATATATCTATATATATATATATATATATATATATGTATATATATATATATATGTATATATCTATGATGAATGTATGTATATATATATTATATATATATATATATATATATTATATATATATATATATATATATATATATATGCATATATATATAATATATATATATATACATATATATATATATATGTATATATATATATATTATATATATATATATATATATATATTATATATATATATATATATATATATACATATATATATATATATATATATATATATATATATATATATATATATATATATATATGCATATATATATATAATATATATATATATTATATATATATATATAGAAGGAAATAGCTTCCTTCAGATGCGCCGCCGCTGCAACAAGTGCCTGAAAATATAAACGGATGATTGCAATACCAATACCTCTATTCGAAAATTGCAAAACTGTGAGGAAAATTCTAATCACAAATAATAAATACTTGGGCAGTATCGTTACTTAAATACTGAGCAGCGTTTGTAGGTTGCACAAAAACTGAATTTTTAAAGCTAGACAGAATTAGGTAGGAATTCAATATGAATGGAGGACTCCAAGAGCAGGTGTAGCAAGATTATGCTTTCTTAGAAAGGAAAGTGGAAGAGGGTTAATATCAGCAGAAAACTGCGTGGAGTTAGCTGGAGAAGATGTAGGTAATAGTAAAGAAAATTTATTAAGAGCTGCTAGAGTCACAGCAAGACATAGGGAAATCTAAAAAAAACGAAACGAAGTTAAAAACCAGAAGAAATAGAACAGAAATTATCTGACTGGAAGAAGAAGGCTCTGCATGGCAGATCCCCAAATGTAGTTGCAGCAAATAGCAATAGTGTTATAGGATTATATTAGGCACATTAGGTATGATAAAAAAAAAACGTTCAGACAAGTAAATAACAAAAATACTAGGACGAACATGTATATATAACATACAAAAAATAGCACTAATACGTACTGCACATTCCCTGCGTAGAACATATTCAAAACAGTGAAAAGAAGAGCATCACAACAAACCACAGCACATAGCCAAGTCTCACAGAGCTGTGTTCAGTACTGCAGTGAAAGCACGTGATAAAAATAAGACTACTGAATAATAATAATAATAATAATAATAATAATAATAATAATAATAATAATAATTTATAATAATAATGATGATGATGATGATGATGATATGATGATGATGATGATGATGATGATGATAACAGGGAAGGAGAAAGTAACCTTTAGAAACTCCCCTCTCATGGAAGTTGAACACTTTTAGAAATATATTTGGAGTGATGAAAAGACTTAAAATGAAAATTTAGACTGGATTATACGCACAGAAGGATCCGACCGAAACGTGCCATAGCAAGCATGGGAAACATACCTAAGGATGACACTTACGGAAGCTCATAAGTAGAAATTCCCTGGTAATGATAGGGTGCCAAGTTTCTGGCTCGCATCGCTCCCCTGCGCCCACGGAAAGTTAGTCCATTTATTCAATGAAATTATGAGAGATTCTAGGAAAACACCTGATTGGTTAGAAAGAGGTACTACTTATCTACTCCCGAAGAATAATGAAACCAAATCTCCACAAAACTATTGGCCCATAACATTTACCACGTATAAAATTTTAACGTCCATCCTCGTAGAGAAAAAATACAAATTTATGGTACAGAACGATATTTTCCCCACTGAACAAAAGGGGTGCCGACGAAGCTCATATGGATGCAAAGACCGATTCTTAATCAATCGCATGAGCCTTGAGACGTATCATAACAATCACAGAAATCTCAGTTCTGCTTGGATTGATTATAAAAAGGCCTTCGACAGCATTACCACATTCATGGATCTTGAAATCGTTAGATAGTCAGAATTTCTCCGGTGATTTCAAA
>NW_021834231.1:52500-57500 GCF_006345805.1 Octopus sinensis
TATTAGTCTCTGTTCCGCTATTGTGGAAATTGTGCTTCTTATAATCCTTACCGTTAGATTTAGGACCCATACATATGTATGTATGTGTGTTTTTGTGTGCAGCATGTGTTGTGCGTATTGAAAACGTGAACTGATGCATGTTAATGCGTTCGCTATAAGATGTAGGCTCATATAATATCTGACGACGATAAACGGAACAAAACAAAAATAATAAATCGCTTTCAAATTAAATATAATCCCATCCAATTGACAGTGATTATATATCTGCCTGGAACAGATTTCCCTCTGCATATATGCATATATATTAGAAATTAAATGGAAATCCTCAAGAATGGTAAATTCAAACGCTATCAAGTCGTAGAACCAAAATTGAATAGTATATATAAATCAGTGTGATTGTGCGTGTATGTGTGTGTGTATGTACGTGCATACGTATACATATATATAATATACATGAAAATGCGTAAGGGTTTCCGATATGAAGTGCTTGGCTCTGTATTGGAAATGCCCTTCTTAAAGAGAGATCATTTCAACGAAATATATAATCTAGAATATTAAGTCAATTCATCTTCTGCTCAAGACAATACCGAAGCATATTCATAAGGATTTTGTTCAGCGATTCTACAAGGTAAATCTTATAATTTATCTCGGTTCAAGTTGCTAAATAACCAAGTCTAAAACATGCTTATTTCATATTGGAGCTGTAGTTCCATAGTTTATAAAGGGTTGATTACTCTTTTTACTCTCTTTTACTTGTTTCAGTCATTTGACTGCGGCCATGCTGGAGCACCGCCTTTAGTCGAGCAAATCAACCCCGGGACTTATTCTTTGGAAGCCCAGTACTTATTCTATCGGTCTCTTTTGCCGAACCGCTAAGTGACGGGCACGTAAACACACCAGCATCGGTTGTCAAGCAATGCTAGGGGGAAAAACACAAACACACACACGCATACATATATATATGTATACATATATACGACAGGCTTCTTTCAGTTTCCGTCTACCAAATCCACTCACAAGGCGTTGGTCGGCCCGGGGCTATAGCAGAAGACACTTGCCCAAGATGCCACGCAGTGGGACTGAACCCGGAACCATGTGGTTGGTTAGCAAGCTACTTACCTCACAGCCACTCCTGCGAATAGATGCTTGGTTATAGGAATGACAGACTGAAAGAAGACTTAATAGATCTGTTCAATGCGTCAAGAACTATTGAAACTTACCTTGTGACATTTTAATAACGTTGAAAAACTTATAAAGTAAAACAACTCATTTATATGTGTGTTTCTGTATGTATGTTTGTATGTGTGTATTTTATGTATTTTTTAATCAATCTTATTTCTATTAATCAATTATTTTAAGTATTTCTTGATTCTACAGAAATGAAGTTCAATATTGATACTGGTAATATTTGATGTAATTACATATATAACCAATTAACAGTAAATTAATTTACTCGAAGCACATCTGAAATAGGTCTTTGCACGAAGTGCGTTTCCAACATGTATTTTGAAGGTACTACTTGAGAACAGTGGTCCCGGTGCGTGCACTCGCGTACTCGCGCATCCGCGCTAGCTAGTCATGACTAGTCGATCCTTACTTTGTGTTTTTATGTTTTATTTACTTTGCGTAAAAAAATTATTTATTTTGTCTTTTATTTACTTTGCTAGGTAGTGGTTGTACGATCGACTAGTCACGACTAGCTATTGCGGATGCGCGACTACACTGTTCTCAAGTAGTACTTATTTTGGACTGATGAGAGGATAAAAAAGAAACGAAAAATTTAATTTTAAATTGCTTTTTTTCAAAAAAATTTCAAAATACTGTGTCTGATTATAACGAAAATTCATTGCATGGAATCGAATGTACCATTTATTTAAGAAAAGTGCGAACAAAATTGTTCGCATATTCTGTGAAATAGAGCTACGTTTACAATTATATATATTTGATTATACTAGGAATCAATAGCAATTCTCCAAAAATATATTTTCAATATACAAGTTAATTCGATAATATGGCTAGCATATATCGGAGTGATATATATAACGTTTTTCTATATAAATCACTTTTGTCATTCTGTAATTTCCGTTCTATAGATACTTCTTTAACACATGAACTGGATTTGCGAAAACAACAAAATATCGTTGATTGGCTGATACAAAAGTATTCAAAGTATAATGTGGCGTGGCAAATAAGAATAGATGTGAATAAATAACAAGGAAGGTGTGTTGCTACTTACATATACGCAATACAAAAAAAAGGGAACTACAGAGTGTTCATAAAGTATCTCCGCAGTAAGTATTTAATGGTTTTCGGGCGATTCTTTTACACTGGTCCTTTACTTGCTCCATAGATAAAATGGTCAGGCGGTGTTAAATTAGGTGATCTTGGTGGCCAATGTCCCTTAGAAATAATCCGTTCACTGAAAACCTCTTTAAGTAGCACCATGGTAATGCGCAGGAGGAAAATATTCACTGCGGAGAGACTTCTTGAACACCCTGTATATTCACCGTATAGTAGGTGATCGGGGGCGTGATTCATGTTCGGTTTGAGACTCAAATCTGGAAGTGTGACTCTGCTATAACATGGAAAATACAAAGGCTTACTAATTAAGCATTTTAAATTTCTTTTTTTTTATTAAGTCTAAAACGATAAACAATAACAGCGACAATTTGTCTAGAAGCTACCCGTTTCTAATTAGAAAACTGTGTTAATGAAAGAATACATATTTATTACAAGAACAAAAACATAAAATGTATCGCAGTAATTAGTAAAAAAAAATACCTATACCGATTATTGACTAATATTTGCTATGCTTCCAATAATAAGTATTAAGTCAAAAACGAAAATAACTTGTAATTTCTTATGAAAAAGAAGAAAAAACTTTATTCGTCAATTAGTACCGTTTCTTTCTTTTTTTTTTTTTTTACAAAATCTGCATATATGCTTCGTTTTTCGTATTTTGTGTGCTTTCACTGACAATATTGTGTTCCGCTGCAACATAAGTATAAATGCCTTGCATTTAGGGAAGAACGATTGTTGACAAATGTGTGTGTGTGTGTGCATAAGCATATACCATATAAACACACACACACACACATACACACACACATACACACACACATACACACACACACAAAGTAATATACATCCAAATACATAGACGTACACATATGCGCACATGCAAATATACATACGTACATACATAGACGCATACATATACCTATCTATCTATCTATCTATCTATCTATCTATCTATCTATGTATCTATTTATCTATATATCTCTATCTCTCTCTCTATCTATCTATCTATCTTACCATATATATATATATATATATATATATATATATATATAAGTATATTCGTGACTAAAATGACAGAGGGTGCTAGTGAGCACCAGCATTGCTAGAAAAAAAGAATCAAGACAACTCTTAGCCACGTGAGAGCACTTTTCTAACAACTGACAAGGGGGACAGGTTCCGTCCCTACGACAAACGAGATGGAATTATATCAGCGCTGAATTCAGATTTAATTAACCTTCATCAGTAACCCAGTACTGCGTCGCCGAAGGTTAAAGAACCTAAGTCTCCCTTGTCAGCCTTATAGAGAACGTCATAGGAAACACTGACTAGTTCGAGAATGGTGAAGTGAGAATTATACATTTCTAGCGAATCACGTGCCATCAATAATGATGGCTAATTGTAGTAGTTCATATATAAATAAGGTACGAGATAAGGTACATCACAATCACACATACAAACATTCACATACTTTCCTTGTAAACGCACACACATACACATGTATACTCACACAGAGTTGAAACGCGGATTTTTTTTTCACGCCTTCCTTCCTTATCCATCTATCACTCCTTCCTTTCTCTCATTGCTATTACTTTCTCTCTCAGTCCCTCTCAGTCAGGGCTATTACTCTCACTACTTCTCCGTCACTGAATTACGATTCTCTTTCCTCCTCCGCGTCCGGCGTGATTCTGGACAAATATATATATATATATATATATATATATATATATACACAAATATATTGAAACACTATGCTCATTATTATATTAGGAGATTTAGGTGGCTATTCGCGATTTAGAACCAAAAGGCAACGAGTACAGTCGTCACTAAAATCACTTTGGTGATGACTAAACTTGTTGCCTTTCGGCTCTAAATTGTGAATAGCAACCTTAATAATTCATACAAACACACACACACACACACATCGTTAATGAGATATATTCAATGGGAATACAATATACTGAATTTCTAATAAATGCTCTTGGTAGGGAAATGTCTAAAACATTAAAGGTATTTAGAAATTTAATAAGAGTGATTATATATCATATTATAAAATTAGGAGCAGCAAAATTACATCAAAAAATCATCACAGAAGATATACATCCAAAATAATATTGTATTAATAGATAGATTTATAAATATATAAAACTTAGATAAAACTTAGATATGTTTCGACCAAAGATTGGTCCAGGTCATGTCTAACTTAATAGTACCACCTGATAGGATTATCTAAATCCTTTTTAAGTCAAATTTTCTGGTATTGTAGTCCATTCAAGTAGTGAGTTCTTGTTGAGTGAGTTGTATCCAGATATGGGTGGCTTATCTGCTATTCCTCGAAGAAATTTGTCCAGACTCCGTTTAAAGGTGATGGGATCCTTTTCCTCTTTAATCAGTTTTGGAACAATGTTAAACAGGGCAGGGACAATGTTGAGGAAAAGAAATTATGTCGCAGTGTACCTATATGTTGTGATCCTGAATTGGGCAGGGGACGTATGGATCGTGATCCCAGCTTTGGATGAACCTTGAAACTAATGTTCAGGTCGTTTGGGCAATGCTGGCGGTATATTCTCCACATCGGCGCTAGAGAGAGTAGAGTTTCAAGGCTTTAAGGCGGTCCCAATAATCAAGAGCAGCCATGTCTTCAATTCGTTTAGTGAGTGCCTACTGGGGTGATTCAATCCTCCAGATGTTTTGTTTTTTAT
>NW_021834231.1:62500-73236 GCF_006345805.1 Octopus sinensis
ATAAGCATATACTTTTGAATATACATTCTTTTATTTTTCATTTGTTTCAGTCACTTGACTGCGACCATGTTTGGGACCCGCTTTTACTCGATCAAACCGACCCCAGGACTTATTCTTTATAAGCCTATCGGTCTATCGGTATCTTCTATCTTCAAGCGTACGTGGAGGGACAAACACAAACGCACAAACACACAGACACACATCTATCTATGGCGAGCTGGCAGAAACGTTAGCACGCCGGGCGAAATGCTCAGCAGTATTTCGTCTGTCGTTACGTTCTGGGTTCAAACACCGCCGAGGTCGACTTTGCCTTTCATCCTTTCGGGGTCGATAAATAAAGTACCAGTTATGCACTGGGGTCGATGTAGTTGACTTAATCCCTTTGTCTGTCTTTGTTTGTCCCTTCTATGTTTAGCCCCTTGTGAGCAATAAAGAAATATATCTATCTATCTATCTATCAATCTATCTATCTATCTATCTATCTATCTATCTATCTATCTATCTATCTATCTATCTATCTATCTATCTATCTATCTATCTATCTATCTGTCTGTTTCCGTCTACCAAATTCACTCACAAGGCTTGGTCGGCCCGAGGCTATAGCAGAAGACACTTACACAAGCAGTCACGTGATGGAACTGAACCAGGAACCGTGTGATTAAGTGATTGAGAAACGAGTTTCTCACCACACAGTTAGTTTTGTGTGTATATGTATATATTCACATGCATATATAGGTACAGGACGTCACCAACGGTGCAAATAACATAAAATACGTAAACAAATGAGGGAAAAACGAGTGAAATACGTAAACAACGAGACAAAATGGAAAACAGGACATACATACATACATACATATATATATATGTATGTGTGTGTGTGTGTATGTAGGTAGGTATATATACACACACACATATAGTTAATCCAAACATGAAAACACAAAGAGAAAACACAACAACGCGAGGACGTGGAACAAGTATAGTATTATTGGACGCTCAGGAAAGAAGGAAAGAAGGAGGGTTTAACGTTTCAAGCGGAGCTCTTCGTCAGAAACATAGGAAAAGGAAAGATCCAAAGAACGGTACACACGCGGTCACATTTTGAATATATATATATATATATATGTGTGTGTGTGTCTGTGTGTGTGTGAGTATAACAATCTCAGTTGCAGTATCCGCATCAACAATAAGGTTGATATTGTTCGTAGGATGAGCTCCTGGATGTTAAGGACCTTCCGGTCCAGAGAACAAGGTGTCGTCATTCCAGTTTTGTCCTCCTATATAAATATAAATTAATTACATACATATATATATCTATATATATATATATTATATATATATATATATATCGATATATATATATATATATATATATATATATATATATATATGCATGTATGTATATATGTATATATGTCCATATATACATCCTACCTACCAACATATATGTAGGTGGGTACATATATATACATATATAAATTGAAAAGTGTCACGGGAAAGTAGTGAGACGTATGGACACTTCTCTTTGTTTGTTCCTGCTGCATAACAGATAAGAATATTTATCCAAAATGTCATTGTGTGAAAAAAGCCGTATCCCATTCCTTGGCCATGAAACTTTGACACAGTCCAAGAAAATGCAGAAAAACGTCAATATCTATGTATCTGCTGCAAAATTTAGCAGTGGAAGAACTTGAGCTAATTCAAGAAAACAAGAAGCTGTACAAAACCAGTGAGATGGAGATACCTAGCGCATAAAGTAGTATGGCCACTCCCCAAAAGACCTGAAGGCATTGTCTGTTTCCCAAACTAATGGTTCCAGGTTCAGTCACACTGACTGGCACCTTGAGCACGTATTTTCTACTCTAATCTCAGGTCGACCTAAGCCTACAGAATGGATTTAGTAGACGGAGCCTGAAAGAACCCGTAGTTTTGGTATATATATATATATATATTATATATATATATATAATATATATATATATATATATATTATATATATATATCTGTAGTGTGTATGTGTTGTATGTGAGTGCGTTTGTCTGTAAAAGAGGAATAAAAGAAGATATATATATATGTGTGTGTGTGTGTGTGGTGTGTCTATGCCTATATTTGTGCCCACTACTACCATTTGACAACCGGTGTTGGAGTGTTTACCTCTACGTACATTAGCAGTTCGACAAAATGCCAGGCATAAAAATAAATAAATATATAAATAGTGGTGTTGAGTCATTCGACTAAAAATTCTTCGAACCACTGCCCCAGCATGACCGCAGTCTAATGATGAAACAAGCAAAGGATAGAAGATAAGACAAAAGATCCTGAATTTTACAGCCATCTTAAAGTCTAAACCCATCGAAATGCTAAAAATAGCTGGCGATTGTTCCTCAAACCATGATCTATCGTTAAAAGTTGAAAAACATCTGCACCACATGGGGACTTCAACGTGGTGTCTGGACCTATCAGAAAATCACAGCGAAATTCTCTTTGTATCACCAGTCTTAAAACATGACACATTGCAAAGTGTGTACCACAACGTATGCAAATATCGGGGTTAGAATCTCACGTACTCATATGGCAGCTTGATCAAAGCTGAACTGGGGCTAAACGATAATAAAAAGGATACAACAGATAATATAGATTCTAATTAGGCACAGGCGTGCCTTGCTTACCGACCACATGGTTCCAGGTTCAGTCTCGCTGCGTGGCATCTTGGACAAGTGTCTTCTACTATAGCCTCGGGCCGACCAAATCCTTCTGTGTGGATTTGGTAGAGGGAAACTGAAAGAAGCCCGTCGTATATATATATATATATATATATATATATACTTACATACATATATGCTTTTGTGTGTGGTGTGTGTGTGTTTGGGCATCTGTGTTTGTCCCCACCATTGTTTGACAACCGAAGCTGGTGTGTTTATGTCCCCGTAACATAGCGGTTCGGCAAAAAGTCGATAGAATAAGTACTAGGCTTACAAAGAATATTTTAGTTTTTTCCACCAAAGGCATTGCTCCAGCATGGCCTCAGTCAAATGACTGAAACCAAATAAAACAATAAAACAATAAACGAATAAAAATATAGGGATGAGTAACTATGAAAGGCTCCTCACTAAGGACTCGCCCTAATCATACAAACAACCCTTACAACAATTTCCATATAGGATTGAGTTTGTGTTTGTCCTTTATTTTGGGACAGCCTTGGTCCAATATGTCTAACATCAAAGAGCCGGAAGCATTCTACTTTTGTTTTATATATAATGCACTTAGACCTAAATCTGAGCTTACTTCGTGTTTTAATGTGATCCAGAATGGTTTAAATGATAATTGACTGCTATTTCTAGCAGATCAGGTTTCCATGTAGCAGCTTCTTTATTGTCGCGAACGGGTTGCTTTGTCAATGTTGATTCTTGTATGAGTTTTGAGAACGTTTTTTGGTAGCCCCTTTGTGTGTGCAAATATCATGATAGTATTTCTAATACTCTAGCAGAATCGTTAGCATTCTGGGCAAGACGCTTAGCGATATTTCGTCTGCCTTTACGTTCTGAGTTCAAATTCCACCGAGGTCGACTTTGCCTTTCATCCTTTCGGGGTCGCTAAATTAAGTACCAGTTACGCACTGGGGTCGATAAAATCGACTTAATCTGTTTGTCTGTCCTTGTTTGTCCACTCTGTGTTTAGCCCCTTGTGGGTAGTAAAGAAATAGGTATTTTGTCTGCCTTTACGTTCTGAATTCAAATTCCGCCGAGGTCGACCTTTGCTTTCAATCATTCGGAGTCGATTACGTACCAGTTGCGTACTGGAGTCGATCTAATCGACTGTTCCCTCCCCCAAAATTTCGGGTCTTGTGCCTAGAGTAGTAAAGAATAGTTCTAATACGCTGGCAGAATCGTTAGCATGCTGACAAAACGCTTAAAAGCATTTCGTCTTTATGAGCTGAGTTCAAACTCCACCGATGTCGACTTCAACTTTCACATACTTTTGGGGTCGATAAGAATAAGTACCAGTTGAGCACTGGAGTGGATGTAAATGACTTGACCATTCATAGAACTGGCTGACCTTGTGCCAAAAGTTAAAGCCAATATTTCTAATGAGTATCAATTTCATTCTGAGATTCTCATTGTTCCATGGGTAAAATATTTACCTATTTCTTTACTACCCACAAGGGGCTTAACACAAACAAGGACAGACAAATGGATTAAGTCGATTACATCGACCCAGTGCGTAACTGGTACTTATTTAATCGACCCCGAAAGGATGAAAGGCAAAGTCGACCTCGACGAATTTGAACTCAGAACGTAACAGCAGACGAAATACCTATTTCTTTACAACCCACAAGGGACTAAACATAGAGGGGACAAACAAGGACAGACAAACGGATTAAGTCGATTATATCGACCCCAGTGCGTAACTGGTACTTAATGTATCGACCCCGAAAGGATGAAAGGCAAAGTCGACCTCGGTGGAATTTGAACTCGGAACGTAGCAGCAGACGAAATACCGCTAAGCATTTTGCCCCGCGTGCGAACAATTCTGCCAGCTCGCTGCCTCCATGGGTAAAATAATTACCGTTAATTGCTTTACTATCGGTGCAGGACCGGCAGAAGCGACAAAAGCGTTCTATAAAATAAATAACAGCTTTAAAAACAAATAAATACTTGGGTTGGTTCATTTCAGGAAAAACCTTTCAATGCAGTGCTCCAGTATGGTCGCAGTCTAATGACTGAAATAAGTAAAGGAAAAGAGATACGTAAATTTGAGGTGGTCGAAACAAAATGTAGGGCATGAATAAACTTAAATAACAAGGGTACCTCCTCACTTATGTAATATAATTATGTCTAACTGCGGGGTTGTGATTGTTGGTGCATCAAAACTATATCAAACAATTTTAATCAATGAATTCTTTTCTTTTGGAGCAAGAAGAAAAATTATTGTTAGAAGATACACAAATGTGATTTTAGTCAGTGGTAATTAATTACATACAATGAAAGAAGATATAATGATTAAATAGGTTTCAATTTCAATAGCTAGGCAAGCAAAAATATCGATTAGAAATCTGAATATTTATTACAAGCATATTCCAGTGAACTTGACGCATAAGGTATAGATTTACGCACAAACTCATTGCACACTAATTAAGAGCATCATGTTTATTCGATAAACTATTGAGAAATTTTGTATTGTATAAAATCGAGATACAGGCGCAGGCATGGCTTTGTAGAGGCGGCGAAACGTTAGCACGCCGGGCGAAATGCGTAGCCGTATTCCGCCTGCCGTTACGTTCTGAGTTCAAATTCCGCTGAGGTCGACTTTGCCTTTCATCCTTTCGGGGTCGATAAATTAAGTACCAGTTACGCACTGGGGTCGATATAATCGACTTAATCCGTTTGTCTGTCCTTGTTTGTCCTCTCTGTGGGTAGTAAAGAAATAGATAAACTATTGAGAAATTTTGTATTGTATAAAATCGAAATATAGGGGCAGGCATGGCTGTGTGGTAATATGTTTTCTTCCAAACAACCCGGTTTGGAGTTCAGTATCATTGTGTGATACATTCAGCAAGTGTCTTCTATTACAACGTCGAAGCGACCATATGAGTGGATTTGGTAGACGGAAACGGAAACTGAAAGAAGCCCGTCGTATATGTACATATATGCATCTATGTGTCTGTATCATTCTGTCAGTTTTTGTTCGCATCACCGCTTTACAACCTACGTTAGTATGTTTATATCCTTTTAACTAAGCAGTTCGGCAAAAGAGCCCGATATATTAAGTACAAGAAAAACAGTGCACTGAGATTGATTCATTTGGCTAAAAATTATTCAAGACGATGCTCCAGCATGGCCGCAATCTAATGACTGAAACAAGTGAAAGATGAAACATAAAAGACGCCCAATCAATGGTAACAAGTGAGACCTTACGTACGATGCCCATTTTATATATGTGGTTCATTTATTTTCCCTTAATATTTTCTTTTTAAGTCACTACTAATCGCAGAGCGACATACACCAACTTTTTATTCGTACATATACATACATATACCCAGACCTATTCCCCATCTTATTCTTTTTTAGAACCGGGTAGCTCCAGCAGACATTCTATTCATTTCCCAGCTCAAAGAAGCGAGTCCCGTTCAATGCTCGGGTCACGGCATAGAACGCAACTCCAGTATCAACAGCGAGGCCCGACAGTATATTTTGGTTTACCCCCGCCACATCATGCTGGTTCCCTACCCTTTTCAGCAACACCAAAATTCACTCATCCATCCACAGACACTCTCCAAGCTGTCCTATCATCTATAAACTCTCTTGCCTCTCTCATTCCTACACCTCTAACTACCAACTTTTCATGGTAGATGTTAATATTACCTTCTAACCATAAAAGCTATTAGGTCCTCAAATAGAAAAGAAAAACAGTTTTGCCAATGTTTTATAAATACAAGGATAGTTTTATACATCAAAGTATGCACCCATATTTTCAATACATTTTTGCCATTTCAGCGGTAGCTTGTCCTGCTGCCTGGAACTGTAAAAGCCTGGCAATCTAGAGACAATAAAATCTTGGAAGGTCTGCTTTACAGCATCATCGGAATTATTTTTTTTTCCTATCAAAAAGTTATACAAATTCTGGAAGAAGTGGTAGTCAGTGGGTGTATAGTGGATGAGGGAGAGTTTCACACGTATACTCGGCCAGTGGCGGAAATAAGGCAAAGGATGACTTGCCCGAGAAAATAGTATTCTGCCACTGCTCTATGGACCAATTCCGTAGGTTTTTACTCCACTCTAAACGCTTTGCAACGTTTGTTTTTGAAAGTAATGTTTTTCTGATTATACCCCTCCCTTGAAATCCAGCTTTGTGCAGCTACCGGCGAACATTTTTTGTGGAAACTGGGTTCTCAAAGGGGTCATTAAGCTCTGCAGTAATTTTGGGAGCTGTACCTTTATGATCCTTTCTAACAATTCGCGCAAAAGTCCGACGGTCCCTTTTGGTTTTCTTCAGGAATTTTGTTTCAAATGCTATCATTACTTTGGAGACAGTACTTCTTGAAACACCAAACATTTCGGCTGTTTTCGTTACGCTAGCACCTGCTATACGAGCACCAAAAATTTGATCTCTTTGAAAGTCCGATAGATCTGCCATTTTAATGAATTTTAGTTACATTTTTCTGATGATATCTGAAAAGAAACAGCAATTTTAGCAAAACATTAAACAACAAGCATAATTAAATCTCAGAATGAGATTGAAACAGTAATCGCTCGATAATGTATAGAAGCCATCTTATCATGGCTAACAACATTGGGGTGGGGGTGTTACTGTAGCTTTATAGCCCCAAGAGATCTTCGTCTCTAGCTGTCTTTAGACACAATATCAGTGTCCTTGGAGTATTTGCAAAGGGAGGCCATCCCTTCGTCGCAAGCCTCAGGCTTGCGAGGAGGGATGGCCTCCCTTTGCAAAGACTCCAAGGACACTGATATTGTGGTAAAGACAGATAGAGACGAAGATCTCTTGGGGCTATAAAGCTACAGTAACACCCCCACCCCAATGTGGTTAGCCATGATAAGATGGCTTCTATACTTTACAATATTAAACAACACTAATAATAAATAAAAAAACATAAAAATAAACAAGTTTTTGATGGTTTTATAGATATTTTAAAATTATGATGCTATGATGCTAGGTGTTTCCATTGTTTTGTTCAATCCTTGTATATATATATATATATATGAGTGTGTGTATGTATGTATGTATGTATGTATGTATGTATGTATGTATGTATGTATGTATGTGTGTGTGTGTGTATGTATGTATGTGTGTGTGTGTGTGTGTGTGTGTGGTTCTAAAGGGGTTAAGAATCCATACGAATCAAAGCTTATAGTTAAAATGTAAAAGCGGAAACAGCATGGAAGTGTGCCTAAAAATTCTTTTCGTACTTTTTTTCTTTAATTGGACAAAACAAGTATTTTCGTATTTGTAAAATTAAGTAACTTTTATAAAATATTTTACATATTTTATAAATGTTACTTGAAGTAACAAATATAAAGTATAAAATACTTGTCAGATTAAAGAAAAAAGTAAGTGAAATCTTTAAACATACTTCTGTGATGTTTCCACTTTTAACTTTTACTTACATACATACATACATACATACATACATACATACATATATATATAATATATATATATATATATATCATTGTTTGATTACACTTTTTCAATATCAGTGTCATTCGATACTGGAAAAAGTATATGTATTTGTGAATGGAACCTACTTCTCATCGACAACTATGATTCTCACACGCCGATGACGGGTCAATACCCTGAAATTCGAGTCCGTGTGTATCATAAGTTGAAGACGGGAAGGATGGCTTCCCTTTGCAAATACTGATAGGGCACAGAAAGTGTGTCTATAGCCAGCTGGAGGAGGTGTCCTCCTGGGGCTACAAACCACAGTAGCATCCACCCTTAGGGGTTAGCCATATTCAAATGGCAAATATACGTCACGATGTGTTGCTGCTACTGTTTATAACTCGCTCTGAGATTTATCATTGTTATATATATATATATATACATATATATACATGTATAACTCATGTATATGCATGTGTATTACAGATGAGTTGTTAAATTACTCTTCCTTTCTGCTGCACACAAAAAAAGGATATCAAACACTACGCTTCTAAATTAGCTTTCAGCCTCACTACGCCATTTAATTTTACTCCGACTTCAAAACATTCATCCTAAATACAGAATGAATGAAATAATTCTTCTTCCTAGGTGAAGTAAATTCTATGAAGCCTCCGGCTACTACAAATTTCCCCTCACGTAATGAATATTCAGAGATACGCTCCTTACCTACGTGTATCTTCATTACAATTATGTTAACAAGATCCAGTGCGACAATTTTTTACAATTGATTTAAAAGGAAAACCTATATCCCATAGCTGCTAATTTTCCCGCATATCATTAAGCTAGACTGATTTATCAGAGGCAAATACATATCTGTTACTTCTCTACGAGTTCAGAGTTAATTTTCAATAAAAGATATTAATTTAATACAGCTGTTATTAACACTGGTCGCTCCCATTTCTTATGATTTCTATATACATTGTGTAGTCTTGCTTCCGATATTACAAACCTACAAGGTAGCAATATGACAGAGTCGTTAGCACACCCGACAAAAGGCTTAGCGGTATTTCAGCCGTTTAAGGCGGCGAGCTGGCAGAAACGTTAGCACGCCGGGCGAAATGCTTTGCAGTATTTCGTCTGCCGTTACGTTCCGAGTTCAAATTCCGCCGAGGTCGACTTTGCCTTTCATCCTTTCGGGGTCGATAAATTAAGTACCAGCTACGCACTGGGGTCGATATAATGGACTTAATCTGTTTGTCTGTCTTTGTTCGTGTTCTCTGTGTTTAGCCCCTCGTGGGTAGTAAAGAAATAGGTATTACAACCGTTTTTATAGTTTGAGATTTCGCGGTCGATGCAATCAACTTAACTCCACCTTCGGAACTGCTGACCTTCCGCCAAAACCTGAAATCAATAGTAAAAACTCATGTTAGGAAACTCATTTGATTTCAAAAATTTTCGCACAATTTCCGGTAATTCTCTCTGGGAAAAAAATGTTTAGGCATATAGAAAGCAAAATGCAAGAATACATAAATGCACAGACTCATATACATACATACATACATGCATCTATGTATGTGTATATGGTGGCAATCCGTCGGTTACGACGACGAGTGTTCCAGCTGATCCGAACCACGGAGCAGCTTGCTCGTGAAATTAACGTGCAAGTGGCTGAGCACTCCACAGGCACGTCTACCCTTAACGTAGTTCTCGGGGAGATTCAGCGTGACACAGTGTGTGACAAGGCTGGCCCTTTGAAATACAAGTGCAACAGAAACATGAAGAAAGAGTGAAAGTTGTGGTGAGAAGAGTACAGCAGGGTCCGCCACCAGCCCCTGCCGGAGCCTCGTGGAGCTTTTGGTGTTTTCGCTCAATAAACACTCATAACGCCTTGCCTGGGAATCGAAACAGCGATCCTAAGAACGCGAGTCCGCTGCCCTAAGCATTGGGCCATTGCGCCTCCATGTGTATAGTTTACACAAATAAACACACATACATGTATGCATGTGAGTGTGTAGTTGTATTTATGTATATGTATCAACAATTTTAGAACGAACACAAGAAAATGTATTCAAAATAGGTTGCTGAGTAATTATCAAATGAATTTGGTTAATTGAAAAGTCATCAGCGATGTTCTCTTAATTAATTACCCAAAATGTTTTTTCGTCCTCTTTCTCGTGTACGTTTTCAGATCGCATATCCATATACGGGTATTTTCATAACCATATTCTCGCAATGCACATAACTATGTGCGATATATATATATATATATATATATATATATATATATATATATATATATATATAATATATATATTATATATATCTAAAATCCTTAAATCCTTAAAAATGTTTTAGCCCGAAGGCCGCGGCCATGCTGGGGCACCACCGCGAATGAGCTACACTAGTTTGTGAATCCACCTCTGATACGTGGCACTTGATCAACAAGGGAGTTCGATGCTGCTGCCCGCATCCGTGTCTCCTGTCGTGAGGTAGGTAATCTGGGACTCCCAACAAGAAGAGATCCAGTTTAGTTTTAAAGAAACCCACATCCACACCATGTAAGTCTCTCAGGCATTTAGGGAGATGTTAAAGAGCTGTGGTCCTCTGAAACCCAAGCT